>NW_015622995.1:62219-142746 GCF_000320785.1 Rhodotorula toruloides NP11 | reverse complement strand
GGTGGACCCGCTCGGCCAGGGGCGTCGTGAATCTTAGGATGTGATTCCGTCGCCGCCAAGGAAACAGAACAAGCCGGTAGGGCGGTCTAGCAAGCCCAGCAAGCGTTTGAGCGGGAGCAGAGTGAGCGTTCGAGGTCGAAGGGAGGTCAAGCGAGCGGGTTCTCCTCGTCCTGTTCACCCGCTGCCTCAGATTGGGCTCGTTTGCTGCTTGTGACCTTGCTACGACTGCTCTCGAGGCCGTACTGACTGGCGCCTTGCTTCCCACGCTATCACTTGCCTCCTCGCCAACTTCATCAGTCCTCGCGGCCGACTTCGACTTGCAGCGCGACAACAGCTTGCGGCGATTGACGATGGCCTTTCAGACGATGGGAGAGTGCATGGTGTGCGGGAAGGAGACGAAGAACCGGTGCTCGGCGTGTGCAAAGGCAGGACTCGACCTCTTCTTCTGCTCGCCGGAACACCAGAAACTCGTGAGTTCCGTCCTCTTGTTCTCTGCGCTTCACAGGCTCTCTCATGCTGATGGGACGCTCGTGCTGTAGGTCTGGTTCGGCCACAAGCTCGTGTGCGGGCAAAACGCCTTCCCTCTCGTCCTCCCGCTACTTTCAGCCGACGAACTAGACGTTGCGCTTCGAGATCTGGACAAGCCAATGCTCGACGCGTTCGATGGTGGCACAGATGTGAAAGTCAGCGCCCTTTCCTCGGCGAAGTTGTGCACCGGAAAGTCACGCGAAGAGATTGTGGTGCGCTGTTTGCTAAAGTCCTTCCCCGCGGATCGTGAAGCCTGACCTGTGCTGTGACGGTTCTCCGCAGGCTGACATGCGCTACGCCTCGACCACGGCATCTCCTCACGCGCCTGTTCGAGCCCGCAGCACGCAAGTCACCCTTCTATTAGCTCGCCTGGCCTGTCCCGTCGGTTACACGCGTTCCCCTCGCGACGACCTCCTCTCTAGTTGGGCTCGACATCAAACTCGCTTGATCAACGACGAACTGCTCCCGATCTTCATGACGGACGCCTCGGTGGAACAAACGGTGCTTGCGCACCGCTTCTTCTGCATGTTGGCACTCCCGCAGACGGAGGCGGCACGCTCGCTCAAAGACAAGACCGTGGAGGACGATATCGCTTCCCTCTGCAGAGATAGTGTGATCCGCTTCGCCCGAGCTCACTTCGGTCCCGCCGCACTCGAAGGACACCTCACCAAGCCCACCGCCTCTGGTGCGAAGTGAAGTTTTGCCACTCAGTTCGCGGAAACGACGCTTACATCAATCGTCTGGAGTATATCCCCGTCGCTTTATGCCTGTTCTAGTCTGCAACGTCGCTCATGCTCTTCCACTTGTTCCGGCATCCTACGGAAGTGTGAGAATCTCTCCTGCAAACCACATTGATGCCTGCCTCTGGACGCTTTGCCGCCCTCTCGTGCTTCTCCGTCTCCAGACCACGATGTCTTCTCCAGCAGACTTGCGAAAGAGGGGGCAAGTGCGACGGTACAATACAGTAGGACTAGCTTTTGCACTGGGACAGTACGGAAAGAAGCGACGAGCGACGAGAGAAAGACCGAGTGAGAAGCTGAAAGAAACGAGGGAAAGGGAAGACTGCGAGTGAAGGGGTGAAGGCGGGAAAGCGGCAGGGGCGCAACGAGCTTGCCGTCGCCGCGTCGTTTGCGCAGAAGAATTCAAGAGACGAGACGAGCCGAGGGCGGGACAGTTTACTCGTCCTGCGAGAATCCACCAAGTCAGCCGCGCGAATCTCGAAGTTGAGCGGGTCTTAGAGGGGACTGACGGTCAATTTCGGTGCCAAATAATACCTGATGTGCCCTTGCTCGAAAGCGTACTCGACGAGCAGCGGCACCTCGTTCGACATGTGCAGGTGGACCCGCTCGGCCAGGGGCGTCGACTTGGCAAAGTTCGAGAGGTACTTGATCGAGAACGTGAGGGCGACGGCCTGCACAAGTCGATAGCGTCAGTGGCTGTACTCCGGAGAGGCGGAGGAAGGGGATCCTCACTTGCTGCAGGTTGATGCGGACGTCCATGGATTTCTCCTCGTCCCCGCCCTTCGCCTTCTTCCCCTTGGAAGACTTCGCCTTCGAAGAGGAAGAGGAAGACGCCTTGCCCTTCTTGGGCGCAGCCTTCTTCTTCTCCTTCTTCGCAGGCTTGGCCTTGCCAGACTCCTTCTTCACCCTCTTCGGCGAGGACGCCTCCTCGCCGTTCTCGTCTGCACCCTCCTCCTCCTCGGAATCCTCGACGGCCTTACGTTTCTTGCCGGCCTTCGATTTGGCGGGCGCGTCGTCGTCCTCGTCGTCCGAGCCCGAGATCTTGGGCTTGACGTCGCCCTGGGTGCCGAAACCGTCAGCTGTCGCGTCCGACGGAAAGCGCAAGATTGAACCGAGCAGGGAGAGCCTCGCGAACGCACATCCTCGTCCTCCTCCTCCTTCGGCTCAGGCTCCTCGGCCTCCTCATCCTCCTCGTCCTCCTGCTCCTCCTCCTCGTCCGAGTCCTCGCCGTCAGAGTCCGCCTTCCTGCCGCGCTTGTCCGTCGGCTTGAGCGTGACGCTCGCCGTGCCAATGTCTCCATCCGCCGAGAACCTCACGCCCTCCTTCGACACCTCAATCTTGACGCTCTCGCCCAACTCCTTCAAGTCGCGGATGATGCGCGCAAACTCGGTCGCAGGGAGATCAATCTCGGCATCGTAGACCGTGTCGGGGATACCGAGGTGCTCCTGGTCGATGTCCATGAGCTTCATCTCGTATTCGCCGACGCGGTCTGCGTGCTTCGCTTCGAAGAGGAGCGCGAGGACGTCGACGGACTCGTCGGCGCGGAGAGTGAGGATGTCGTTGTTGCCGGCGCACTTGACAATCTTCTGCAGCGACGCGAGCGAGACGCCGAGGGACCTGTACGCATACGGCGAAGCTCTGGCAGTCAGCAACCGCGCGAAAGGCGCGAGAGCAAACGAGAGAACACTACGACGCACATGTCGCGGTCGCAGCGGTACTCGGAGAAGCCCGTCTTGGCGAGGTTGAGCGAGACGAGCGCGACGTGCGAGTTGTCCATCGCTTGGAGTTTCTGCGTGGCGAATCCAGTACCACCAGTCGAGAGAGTCAGCTCGTAATGCTTCGACAGGCAGAACAGGGTAAACAGCAGCGCACGATGCCCTCGTCCGAGCAGTCAAAGTTGGCATCGGTGACGAGCTCCTTGACGGCTGTCGGCGGGCAAGTCCGTCAAACGCTTCGACTCGGCAGGAGGTAGGCGTCGCAGGGCTCGAAAGCCGAAGCGAGAGCAAGCAGCGTCGAGACTGCAGCGTACCGTCAAGGATCTGCGAAGAGGAAAGGCAGGATGTCAGTACACACTGCGCGCTACACATCTGCTCGTGCGACTACCGGCAGCAGTCGCATTCGCAGCGTTGATAGATGCACGAGAAGACGAGCGGGACGTACCTTCTTGAGGAGTTCGGCCTGTTCGAGTTTGGCTTCCTGCGAGAGGGGCAGACGAAAAGGTTTCAGCTCGTCTCCCGCCGGGCGCGCTTCGGTCGCACTGTTCGGTTGACGGCACAGGCTCTGTACGCCTCAAGACCCGCGAATACCGCAGAGAACGAAGACGCGTCGATGTCGTCCCCAAGCGAGACGCGTCCAGCCCAGTCCGGCGTACTCGTCCGTTCGTCCCGCAAAGCGTCTAGTAGTGTCGTAGAGACTGCTACGAAGTCCGCCAGCCTTCGAACCGCCCGAACTGCCGTTCACGTCTGCCACCTTCACGCGTCGCGAAAGTCGCCCGCCCATCCCATCCACCTCACACGACCCGTCCGCCGGTTTGACACGCGTGCAATGTCGATGTGCGTCCTCCTCTAGCTCAACGCTGCCCGCGCACATCCTCCCGAGCGACGAGAGACGCGCGATGGCTGGATTGACTTCATCGGTCCGTCTCTCGTCGTCCTCCGCACACCGCGTGACGCGAGCCGTTCGAGCGTGACAGCGTGAAGCTTACGAGCATGGTGGGCTGGTGCGAGTCGGGCTAGAGCGTGTGCGAGGGGAGAGGGAGGATGAAGGGAAGGGCAGAGGGAAAGGCGAGGGCGACGCGGCGTGAACGTGTGGCGACAGGGAGGAAGCGCGCGAGAGAAGGGTTCAGACGGTGGGAAACGTCGAATGGGGCCCACAGGGCGTCCTTTCCCGTCAAACATAGCGTTGTAGCGAGAGAGAGGGAGATTGTTCGTGCGCGAGGAGGAGAAGGATGCTCTTCGACGCTGCAACGCTGCAGGCGGACGGGACGGGACCGCCAGTGCCCCTCTAGACACTTTTCAGCAAGGCCTATCGACGCAGATAGCCCCAGGAAGCTGAGGCGGACGAGATGACCATCCCCTTGCTCCTCTTCCTCCTCGACCTCGACCTCGCCGCTGTCCTCGCTCTTTCGTGCGCTGCTAGACCCAGGCAGCTCTCCAGCTCCTCAGCCCGCAATAACGACGACGAAGCGACCGTCGACTCGCTCTCACACCCGCTCAGCGCCGCCTCTTCGCCGTCCTCGACAGGAATCAGACGAAGCGATGCCATCGAAGCGCAGCGGTGCTCAGCGCAGGCAGCAGGCAAAGTGAGTACTCCCGTCTAGCTGTTTGAAGTGGCATGTGCGCCTTCAGAGCTTGCCGTGGTCGAGGTTGCGCTCGTCTAGAGGATTAGCGGCGGGAACGGGCGATGAAGGCGACAACGGCGTTGCAGGCAGCGGTTGAAGGCTCGGGATGTGTATGAAGATACAGGAAGACTTTCTACAGCTCGTCATGCGCAGCCGACGAGCCAGCAGGCGTCGACAGCGCCGCTCCACCTCGACCCCTCTCGCTCTCGCTGACAAACTCTCATTCTCTCCCTACAGGGCCCGCGCAGCCGCCAACGCCTCCGCCTCGACCTCTCCACCCACCTCAGCCCCACAAGCTTCGACCTCGAACTTCACCCCGACAGGCGACTTCACCTTCCGTTCACCCTCGGGCTCTTTCTCGCGCCCTACGAACGGCTCTGCGCGAAACGGGCACGGCTTCTCTGCGCCTGGAGCGTCGACGTCAGATGAGGACGAGTCAGGATCCGAGGAGGAGTCTTCGGAGGAGGAGGAGGAGGAGAAGGAGCAGGAGAAGCCCGACTCCGAGTTGACGGAATCCGAACGCCTCGCCCGCGCTTTGGAGAAGAAGGAGCTCGGCAACCTCGCCTACAAGCGATCCGACTACCCCTCCGCGACGCGCTTCTACTCGCACGCAATCGAGCTCGACCCCTCGAACCCTTCGTACTTCCTCAACCGCGCTGCCGCGCGAATGGGCTCGAAGCTCTTCGCTGCAGCGTTGGACGACTGTCTTGCAGCCCAAGGTTTGCAGAAGAACGACCCGCAGAGCAAGACACTCCTTCGAACGGCCAAGTGTCAGCTCGTGCTCGGGTTGACGAGCCAGGCGCAGCAGACTCTGCACGAGGCGTTCCGACTCGACCCTTCCAACCGCGCCATCGCGACGGAGAAGAACCGCGCGGACAGGGTTGCGACGCACGTTGCGAATATCCGCCGCGACTTGGAGAAGAAGGACTGGAGTATGGTTTTGCTTGGTGTCGATGCGGCGGTGCGCGAGTGCGAGGCCGAAGTCACGCCCAAAGAGTGGAGGGTGTGGAAGCTTGAGGCGTTGATTGGGAAGAAGCGGTACGACGAGGCGTCGAGTCTGGCTGCGTGCGTTCTCCAGTCCTCCTTCTCTTCTTCTATCCTAAGCTGACGCCCTGCGTTGTCTCACGCAGCGACCTCCTCCGCCTCGACGCGAAACAGCCTGAACCCCTCTACTACCGCGGCTTGTGTCTTTACCTCTCCGGCTCGAACGATCAGGCGATCAAGCACTGCCAGGAGGCGCTGCGGAACGACCCGGACTACTCGAAGGCGCGGTGAGCCACGCTTTCCTCTTCGCCGAAGCGGGATTGTCGCAGCTTGTTTCTGCGTGTCAGCCGGACGAACGAATGCTCACCCCGCTCTCATTGCTCGCAGAACCCTCCTCAAGCGCATCCGCCTCGTCGACTCGCTCAAGGAAGCCGGTAACGAAGCGTTCAAGGCCCAACGGACGGACGAGGCGATTCAGAAGTACACCGAGGCGATGGAGGCGGACCCGGAGAACGAGTCGATGAAGGCGACGTTGTTGAGCAACAGGGCTGCGGCGCATCTGAGGGTGAGTTCTTCGAGGTTCGATTCGCGGGTGATTCATCCGCCATGCGGATGGGGCACTTGCTTCATCTGGACGACTCGGGCTCACCGCGACTTGCTATCTCGCAGGCCAAGTCCTACGCCTCCGCCATCGCCGACTGCTCCGCCTGCCTCGCGGTCAACTCCACCTACTTCAAAGCATTCCGAACACGCGCGCGTGCCCACCTCGCGCAAGAAGACTGGGAGGCGGCCGTCGCCGACTTCAAGCAGGCTTTCGACCTTGCGCCAGAGGGAAGCAACGACGAGGCGCAGCTGAAGAAGGAGGTGAGGGAGGCGGAGCAGAAGCTCAAGCGGAGCAAGATGAAGGTGCGTTCGCTTTCGGTCTTCCTGGACTCGCTCGCGAGGCTGACATTTCGCCTGGATCGGTTTTGCAGGACCACTACAAGACCCTCGGTATCCACTCCGAGGCGACCGAAGTTGAGATCAAGAAGGCGTATCGCAAGATGGCGATCATCCATCACCCGGACAAGGGCGGAAGCGAGGCCGCGTTCAAGGAGGTCAGCGAGGCGTACGAGATCTTGTCCGACCCGCAGCGGAGGGCAAAGTTCGATGCCGGCATCGACGAGGTGCGTTCACTTCGCCATTTCGCAGCTCGAGCAATACTGACACGCGTTCCGAGCAGAGCGATCCGACGGGCGGCATGTCAGGCTACGACGATTTCGGCGGGTCACCATTCGGGATGGGCGGTTCACCCTTCGGCGGCTTCGGCGGTGGATTTGGTGGCGGGTTCGGCGGCGGGTATGGCGGCGGCGGAGCGTTCAACATGGAGGACATGTTTATGGGCGGAGGAGGAGGAAGGCGAGGGTACGGCGGAGGTGGGTACTCCTACGGGTTCTAGTTTCTCGTGCGAGAATGCACGAGCGTGCTGTCACGCGTTTATTGTCGAACCAGCCGTCCTCGCAGCGAGTGAGGGAGATGAGCTGAATGGGATGGGCGAGAACTGCATTGCTGGGTCTCTATGAGGGTCCATGCGGTGAGAGCTGCTAGATACGGGTATCAGGAGACTGGCTGGCTACGTATGCGGATTGAGAGTGAGGAAGCGAACGGGAGAAGGGAGGAAGGATAAGAGGATGACGAAGGCGAGCGAAGTGCGAACCACTCATCCCTTCGACCCGCCCTGCAGTATCTGCCCGAGCGTCGAGTACTGGAGCTGTGCATCGTACGCATCGTGCCTCGGCACCTCGACGAATGACGAAGCGAGCGAAGACCCCTCGCTGCTGTACGAGCCTCGAGCGCTTGTAGGCGTTGAGATGCCCACGTCGCCTACAGATGAGGTAGGGCGAGAGGAGTATCGCGAAGGCGGTTCGGAGCACTGCGTAGAGGGTTCAGGGGGATAGGTCGATAGCCACGAGTCGTCGACGATGGGCCCGGCCGGCTGGTAGGCGCAGTCTATCGCCTGGTCGACGGCGAGCTGGGTCTCCGGTACCGAGTAGGCGGACTCGTACGAGTCGTAGCGGCGTATACCTTGCTCGGGTGCCGAGTGGGAGCAGGTGCGAGGGGAAGAGGCGGGAACGGTGAGGCCGGAGGGAAAAGTTGTGTGCGCTGTGTCGCCCTCGCTCGACCCAGCTGGCGCTGGGACTGGAGTCGAGGCGTTTGACGGGTGAACGGTCGGGTCGGAGATGTTGACTAGCTGCTGCGGGAAGGCGTAGCCCAACCCAGGCGAAGGAAAGCGAGGGTCGTAACCGGCTGCGTTGGCGGCGGACGTTGTTTCGGCTGGGGAGGAGGAGCTCTCGTCGCATTCTTCGACGCAAAGTCATTCTCGATGACGGACAAGGGGACGGAAAAGTCGGCGAGGCGAGGGTCGAAGACGTGAAAGGGAAAGTTGGCGAGGTCTGCGAGTCGCGTCAATCTTGACACTGACCGTGTATCCCAATGACTAGTTCGACGCACCTGCCTCGCCGCCCAGCTGCTTGACGAGCTGCTTGAGCTGCCAAGTGAGCTGCAACAAGCTTCGCATCCTCGCCTGTCCCTCCCTCACTTGGTACGACAAAACACCGAGGTCAAAGCGGTACTTCTTGATCGTTGCATCGAGTGATTTGCGCTCGTCAAGCAGAGCGTCGAGCTCCTCGGGTGTGGTTGGGTTCAACGGGCGACGCGAGGCCGACGTTGGTGGACGAGCTGTCGGGTGCGAGGTGGGCGAGGGAGCGGTGCGAGATCTGCGACGAGGTAGTGACGTAGGAGGGTAGGAGGGCTGCCAGCGCGGAGGTGGACGAGGTGTGGAAGAAGACCGTCGAGAGGGTGCAAGCGGCTCGAAGCCACTAGGCGGAACGAAGGGTAAGGCGAAAGGGCCCAAGGTGGCGGTAGGCTCTCCATCGACGGAGATCTGCGACGACGATCGACCGGCGAGAGCGGGACGGGACGGCATAGGTAGCTCGTAGTTTGGCTGAGGTGCGAGGTCCGAAGCAAAAGTTCGCCCCGACAACGCCTTCAAATTCCGCCGCGACGTCGTTGGCGAAGGGCCAATGGCGCCTCGGCGTCGGATCAAGTCGACGTTCTCGGGCCTGTCGCGGTGGAAGTCGGGGTTCTGGAACTCCCACGTCTCCTGCTCGCCCTTGGTCGGCTTCGCTCGAGGTACGGTCCTCGCGGTCACGACCTTGCTGAAGTTGTAAAGGTTGAGTTGACGAATGAAGGACTGGAAGTTGCGGTGTCGGAAGTAGCGGGGAAGGACGTTCTGAGCGAAGGTGTCCGGGTCGAAGACGGTGAAGGTATCGCCTGACTCGCTGAAGGCGATCCAGGGTTCGTTGCGTTCGTCGGTCAGCATGCTGTCAAACGCGAGGGTGAGCTCATTCTCGGCCGGGAGAAAGGGCTCGTCGGCTCACTCGTAGAGACGATGCACGAAGACCCTATCGGACGAGCCTCGCCTTTCCGTAGTCTCGCCTGTCGACTGGCCATCGTGAGACGAGCATGACGAGCCCTGGGTTACTGGCACGTCTTCCTGAGCCGGCGACGAGGCGGTCAAGTCGAGCACGGGGTCTGGGCGCGGGAAGGAGGGGAGAGGCGGGACGACGCGAAGCTGAGTCTGTGGAACGGCGTCTGGAGTGGTAGGCGTATAGAGCGTGAGGGGACTGAGAGTAGGAAGGGAGGAAGCGCTGGAAGAGGCGGCCGAAGCGCTTGGTTGCGTCGATAAGAGGCTGGGCGCGATCTGTTCTGCTGACGCAAGATGGGCACCGACAGTGTCGACCGTAAGATGCGGGACCGCACGCATTGCTGGCGAGTCTGCAGCGTACGTCTCAGCGCCTGCAAGAGGAAGAGAGAACGTGCAGCCTCGGGCAAAGCGAGCTGCGGGTCTGGATGAGGTCGTGAAGTCGATTGAGCAGCCTCGGCTCGTGCATAGATGCAGGAGGTGGCTCGTCAGAGAGCGACCTGCGCCATTGTCCGGCACCAGGAGACTCGATGCTGAGCAGCAGGAGGTCGCTGGAGGAAATGAGCGCGATCGAAAGGAGACCTCAGGTGCGCATCGCAGCTCGCCTCGGTGGATGTGCTTAGGCGTGGCTCAGTCGATGTGCTCGGGCGGAGCGAGACGGTCAAAGCGGGCGAGTCGGCGTGGGAAAGGAGTTACAGCGGCGAGCGAGGGAAACTTCATGCGGTCCTTCTTCGACAGGCGTGGAGATCTCCTGTGAATATATTGGTCAGCTTGTGCGCACAGGAGAGGCAGTACGAATCGAAAGAACGCACCTCCTGCTCCTCCTCCTGTATCCCAGGCCCTCATCAGACGCAACCCCAGCAATCGGATCGCCTGCACGCGCGAAAGGAGTCTGGTACGATGCACGCCAACTCGCTGATGGCTGTGCTTCCTAGCGGACAGGTTGCCGTCCGTCCCGAGAGGAGGCTGATGAGGATCAAGTGAGGAGCGTAGCGGGACGTGCAGGGCATGCGGTCGAGCGAGAGGAGCGTCAAGAGCTCAGGAGGTATCGTAAAGGTGGCAGCGAGCTTCCGCAAGGCCAGCGACGCGGTGCAGCGAGAGCAATGAGCTGGCGAAGTGCAAGAGGGGTGTCGCGTTGAGGGGAGCGAGCGATTTGGCCGCCCGGCGTCCGCCTGCAGGAAGCCTTCACGGTGTATCCGATGCTGTAGCACCTGGAGGAAGCTCGTTGAAGCAGCGAGCGCTCGGGTTAGGTCGAGGAGCGAAGGGAAGAGGAGAGGACGTCTTCCTCCTCAGCAAGAACGACGCAAACTCATGCAAATGCAGCAATAAGAACTTCTACAACACTCGAGTGTCTATGCACAAGTGAGGAGAGAAGGAGCTCGCATCAAGCGACGTAGTCCATCGTTCCCTTGTCGTCGCGGTTCATGACCCTGGCGTACTCGAGGAGCAAGCGGAGGAGGTACGCCTGCATGTCGACCCAGCGCCTGCCACGCCACATCATTAGCCTCGTGATAGTGCGGAGTTGAAACGGAAGGGGAGACGAACCAGTTCTGCTCCGTCCACTGCTTCCCAGCACTCGCGACCTTCTCCGCCAACTCGTCGTGTCCGCCCGACCCGTCGTATGGCGAGCCTTTGAAGAAGGCTATGATGGGGAGGAGGTCGGTGTAGTCGGTCTTGACGGGGACGTAGCTGCGCAGAGCAAGGTTAGGTGGTGCTCGAAGCGGAGGAAGCGAGGTGGACGCACTGGACCCAAGGCTGGATGCGGTCTGAGTACCATTCAGGGAAGATGGTGCTCTTGAGAACGAGCGAGTTGCTCACCATGAGACTGTCGACACGAGATCGTCAGGACGCGTCGGCGAGTTGCGAAGGCGAGGAAAGGACGAACCGATGGAAGCGGCCGGACCAGCCGTTACCGTCCACGTCGATGACATACTTGTACTGCAACGCTCACACCCATCAGCCAACGCTCCTCGACAAGCGAAAGCGGGCGAACGCACCTGATTCTGCTCCTCGACCGGCATGAACCCATCGAACTCGAACTCGCGCTCCAAGCTTGCGCACTCCTGTTCCGTCCCGCACTGGGCCGGCCAGCCGGCGAACTTGACGTCGAGGAACTCGTCCGTTAGGTGCATCGTCGGGATGACTTGCGATTCGACACGGCTGGGAGAGCCGGGGCGGTCGTGCGCGGCGAGAGGGATGGAGAGTTGGCCGGTCGCGTAAGGTACTACGAGGCGAGCGTCAGCAACAACATGCTGTGCGAGAAGGAGGACAGCGAGACGCACGCTTCGCCAACCTAACCCTCTGGCTATACTTCCTCGCATGGGGCTGCGTCAAATCGCTCCCAGTCGTCGAGCCCCTCCAAAGCGCCTTGTCGTGCTTCTTCAGCGCCCATGGAAGATCGGGACCGACAGGGGCTTCGTATTGTTCGAGAGGCGGGAGGAGGAGGTCGGAGTGGAGTGAGGAGGTGGTGAAGGAGAAGAGAGGGAAGAGGAAGCCGGGGCGGGGGCCGGGCCTGCGAGCGGGACGAGTCAGGAGGACGTCAGAAGAAGCGACCGAAGCAGCTTGAGACGCACCAAGCAGTAAAGCCATGGATGGCCTGGTTCTCCGGATGCTGGCAAACGTCCATCGCCTTGACATGGTCAAGCCCGATAAAGCTCGTCTTCTCCGGAGCTTGCCAGTCCATGCGCTTCTCGAAGTGCTCGGCTTCTTGGAGCGGTGACTGAGGAGGGCAAATGACTTGCCAGCCGTCGAGGTCCCAGTTGTCCTTGAAGGTCGCCTTGTCGTCGAGGACTGCGGCGGGACTAGTCAGCTTCATTCAACGAGGGAGCGCAGACGTCCACTCACACTTTCCAGCCTGCGCAGCGGCTTCGTGCATCTGCTTGTGCGCGCCGGAAAGGACGATCCAGGGGACATCGGCAGCTGCAACGAAAAAAGCGTCAGCGCATGCTCACTGCAGGAGAACGAGCACGTCGACGCACAGGTGATGGTGATGTTCAAGTCGGGAAGCATGTCCTTGACGCCCTCGAGGAGCGCCATCATCTGCTCGGCCCTCGGGTTGGCCTTCGTCCCCGGTCCCTCCGCCTCCAGTTTGCCCACGCCATCCTCATGCCGCAACTTGATCGTCGCTGTATGTTGATGGATCCAATACTCTTCCTCGCCTGTCACATTCTGCAATACCGCGCTGCGTTCTTGCAGGACTTCCGGCGAGAGGGCGGCGAAAGGCAGGATGCGTTCGTAGATCGAGTCGTACTCGTCGAGGAGTTGGACGTTGTTCGACTGTGCAAAACGGAACCAGGCGTCGAAGCCGCGAGGAGGGGGCTGGTTGTACCGTCGCCGGTACTCGGCGACTGCTTGTTCGAGTGTTCGGCTTTGGCGCGAGACTTTGCGGTGCCATGCGAATTCGGCTTCGCGGATGAGGTGGTGGATAGGATGTGGTTGAGGCGGGACGACGTCGGTTCGAGCGGAGAGGTCGGCCGGAAGGGCAGGGTAGAGGATCTCGCCGTGGTCCTCCTCGAAGCGCAGGTTGGCGAACGGGTCGGGGCAGGACGACAACCAGGACATGTACCGACACCGCTGTTCCGCGACCTTCGAGGCGACGCTCTGCATCCGTTTCGCCGCGAGTCGCACCTCAGGCCGCTCGTGCTGGTGGATGAGGAGGGCTGCGCCAGCGAGAATGGTCACGGCGAGCCAGAGTACCCGGCTTGATCGAGCGCTTCTGCGAACTCGACGAGTCGAGAGTGCAGGCGAGTAAGGGAAGGGCGAACGAGGAGTCTTGAGGAGGGGAGAGTCGGATTTCGACGAGTCTGGCGAGCCGATGCGAGGCGAGTCGGCGTACGGTTCAAAGCCGCTGTAGGCGAAGGCGGGGAAGTCGCGGGATTCGCCGTCGGCTGTCAAATGGTAGTTCTCCACGACAACCAGCGAGCGATGCGGGATGGACTGCATGGCCGAGGGAGTCGAGGGAGGAGGTGAACGAGTGACGGTGGTTGGCGTGAGCGAGCGGACGGGACGGCACAGATGCACAGCGAGTCCAGCAACGTATCAACGGAGAGAACAGACACGAAAGAGCAGCGAGAGCGAGGCAAGCGGGAGAGAGAAGAAACGGCGAGCAAAGGCGTCCTCCCCGAGCGATGGTTTCGGCGGCCGGGAGCGTGCGTTAGCTTTGTCCGTGGAACAGCGCGCGCCATGCCCCTGTCTCTTCTTCCTTCGGCCGGGTTGTGTGAGGTGCGCGGGAGAGACAACGGTCAAAGGGAAGACGACGAGGAGAAGACAAACAGTCCAAGTCGCAATTGTCCTCAATCAAGCAAGGCGAAGCGGATAATGGGACTACTTCGACAACGGGCACGACAACCGACGTAGCAGCCGGCGCGGGAAGCGCGCGACAAGCGAGCGACGAGCCGAAAGTCAATCTTTGTCGAGGAGAAGGGGATGAACGGAGATGCGGTCCCGCGACGAGCGAGCGTTTGAAGCGGTAAATGCGAGTGTCCATGCACGTACAAGCCCCTACTCCTTCTCACGTTCCTTCTCGCGGTCACCCAAGCCCAACGCAGGATCTGGCACCGCTCCATGCTCCGTCTTCAACTGCGTCCGGGTCTTCGGTCGTCCTCCTTCGCCAAACTTCTCGATGAGCTGCCACGGGAGCGGTGTCAGCGAGTGGGCTCAGAACGTAGGAAAGAGGTGGGCGCACGAAGGACTCGAGCCAGCGCATCAGTTCCCAGTAGGCGTTGCGCGTGCTGATCGAGTGGTCCGAGTCGGTGAACATGCGGAAGCGGAAGTCGCTGCGAGCGTTCAGCTCGTGAGCAAACCGCGCGAGAGACTATCAGGGATTGGCTCGAGACGCACCGGACTTCAGCCATTGTCATGCGGTCGAGCAAGAGCGCCGACTGCTGGAAGTGTACATTATCGTCGCCCGACCTGCTCAATCTTACTCATCAGCAAACGCTCGCTCACGAGGAAGACGCCGAACGCACCCATGCGCCAGCGCAAAGTGAGCGTGCTTGAACCCGTCCATCTCGTGCACCGAGCTGTTCGCATACCCGACCGGGTTGTGCGCTGGCGTGAACATGTAGCGCTCGGTGTAGAGCGAGTCGTCTATGCGACATGCCGGAAGTCAGGACCTGGTCGAACGGGGAGCAGACGAGGAGGAACGAATCGCTGGACGCACAGAGTCTCCAGTCGGTAACGGGCGCAACCGCCATGCCGAGCGAGAAGACGGACGAGTTTGCCTCGATGATCTTGGAAGTGAGGAAGCCGCCGTAGGACTGCGACCACGATAAATGTCAGTCCCGCGCTCCCACGCTCGAGGAAAATTCCGCGACCCACCCATCCCCACACCCCGATCCTCTTCTCATCCACATACCGCTTGGCAGCCCACCTCCTCGCCGTCTCGACCACATCTCTCGCCTCGAGCTCCCCTAAGCGTCCCCTCACAGCCGTGCGGAACTTTCGACCGCGGAAACCGGTTCCGCGTGGGTCGATCCGGACGACGATGTAGTTGTGCTGAGTCGTGAGGTAGTGCTGGAAGTCGCGTTGCCAGCGAGTGTTGACCATTTGCGAGTTCGGACCGCCGTAGCTGTGCGCGATACGAAGTTCACAAAGGATCAGCTTCTAGCGGAAGACTCGCAAGCAAGCCGAAGCGGTGAACTCGGCACGTACACTTGAAACAACACCGGATAATGCGTTCTCCCACTCTCGTCCATCCCAGGCGGCCTCATCTCAACCACATTCACTTCAACCGTCTCGTCCTCGCCCCTCCTCTTCTCACCCGTCGGAATCGCCAGCGTCGAGTAGACGAGGTTCGCGTGCTGGTACTGCGCGTCGAGGGAAGAGAGGGCGGCGTTGTCGGTCAGGGTGAGGGAGAAGGAGGCGTCGTCGGCCTTGAAGAGCTTTTGCCAGGGTACGCCGGGTCCCTCTGTGCGCGCCCGAGACCGCGTTCGCATCAGTCGCCGATACCTTCGGGAAGAGGTCGGAGGGCTGATTGAAACCCTGCGGAACGCACCGTAGTTGACCAACCAAACCCCTCCGCCCGGGCTCACACTGACGCTATGATACCCGTCCTCTCCATTCACCTCCGTCAACGACTTCGGCTCGGTCATCTTCGAGCGACCGGATCGAAGCGACTCGAGTTCGAGGAACGAGCGGGGGATGGGAACGGTAAGGAGGTGTCGGGAGGTCGAGGGGCGGGCGGCGATGAAGTAGCTGTGCGCAGTCCATCGACGGAAACTGTCAGCCGCTTGCGAGATCAGGATCGTCGAGACGCCATGAGGGGGCGCGGGACGCAACGCACACACATCCCCTCTGTAAATCGACCCTCTCGATCTTCCCGTCCACCTCCCACTCCCCATCCGTCAGGAACACCGGTTCCTCCGCATCAGCGGGCGAGAAATACGCGATGTGGTTGTAGCCCGAGGGGGAGGGGACGATGTCGAGGTAGCCGGGTGGGTAAGGGGGGATGGGAGCAGAGGAGGAGGGCGAAAGGAGCGGGACGATGGTTTGTGACTGTGAGTTCATGCAGGATCTCTCTCATCAGCTTCTGCTCGACGACGGGGAAAGAAGGTGAAGCGATGCAGTCACGACTCACCGCCTCTGCCCACCCTCCATCCCTCTTCACCCAATCCACATCCCTCACAACCCGTCCCCTTACCTCCCTCGCCCCCTCCCCCTCCCTTCCCTCCACCCACACCCCCTCAAGATCCCACAGAACCACCCTCTCCCTCCTCGCCTCCCTATCCGTCACTCTCACGAGCACCTCCTCCTCGGACACCCACGCGACTTCGGTGATGACTGCGTCTGCGGCGGGGAGGTCGGTGAAGGGGAGTGTGAGAGTGAGGAGGGAGGAGGCGGAAGAGGAGCGGGGGAGGGAGAGGTAGTGCGTGAGGGAGAAGATGTGGATTGAGACGAGCGGATTGGGGTACCCGGCCTGCGTGCGCTCGACCATGGCTCGCATCAGCGCCCGGCAGTTTAGCAAGAACACCGAAGAGCAGACAGTATCATACGCACCTTGGGATACGGCACCTCCACCTTTCCTGGATACTCTTCCCCTCCAACCTCGTTCGGATTCGAGTTGTACACCGGGTACTCATAGATTGGTACGTCGGATTCGTTGAACGAGAGGAAAGCGAGGTACGACGAGGAAGGGGACCAGTAGAGGGTCGAGTCGGAGGAGAAGATCTATCACTTCCTCGTCAGTTTCGCTGAACGACAAAGAAGGGAGAAAGAGGCGACTCACCTCCTCTTCGTAAACCCACGGCGGTCGTCCACTCATCCTCACCCTACTCCCCTCCTTCGTAACCCTCACCGCCCGCTCACCTACCTCTCCCCCCTCACGCTCCGCAGCATCCCACTCCCCCGCGGGCAGAACACACAAATCGTTCTCGTGCACGAATGCAAGGTGGTGCGAAGTTGGGGAGAAGTGGGCTGTAAAGGTTTTCGGAGGGTAGGACGGGGAGAAGAGAGGGAGGGCGCGGGGAGAGGACGAGGTGAGGGGGAAGAGGTGGAAGTTGCTCAGAGTGGAGTGGCGCCAGACCTGCGAATGGCGAAAGTTGAGCATGGCTTGGTTCAGGAAAGGAGGGGAGGAAGCGCACCTTGGTCCAGTCCGTGTTGAACAAGACGACCTTCCCATCCGCGCTGAGCTTGAACTGCGCCCAGTCGAGCTTCCTACCTCGAGGCTGTACACACACCACGTCCTGATCAGCGGCCTGACAAACTTATGCAAGACCGGCGAAAGCAGGCAGAGAGTTGAGGACGCACATCTCGCACATCGTTCCCCTCGACCAAGATCCGCGATGAATTGGCGTTCAGGTCGGTTAGGAGTATGGAGCCTGAATGAGTTTTTTGCGAGTAGACGCCGTCGCCGGCTGCGCGACGAAGTTGATAGTGCCGAGCAAAGTGGGCGGAGCAGGAGGCGACGAAGGGGATCTTGTCAGCAAGACTCCTCGTACGCCGTGTGTTCGCATCCATTCCTCAGCTTCGCAAAGAGCGCGCGACTCACCTTCCGCCAACCACTCGATTTCCACCTTCTCCGTCCAGAAAGTCCCGTTCCTCAACTCGTCCAAACTCATCACCTTCTTTCCCGCTTCGCCGACATAGGTATGTGCTCCGTCGCTTTTCAGGAGTGATGAGGTGGAGATGCTGGTATATGGGGAGAGTGTAGAGAAGAGGACGAGGGAGAGGAGGATGAGGGAGGTCGGGAGGAGGGCGAGGAGGAGTAGGCGGCGCTGCGGGCATCGAACGCGGTGTAAGTTCTCGTCAGACGGAAACGATTAATGGCTTGGATCGCACCTTGCGCGCTTCTGTCCCTTTGGTCTTCTTCCCGCTCAACAACCCCTCGGTCCAGCCAAGATCTTCCTCCTCCTCGTCCTCGCCTGCGCCCTCGACGTCTCTCCTCCCCCCCGTCCTCTGTCCAGCCTTCTCATCGTACTCGTCCTCGTCAATCCCGCTATCGCTACTCTCGTCCGCCCCGTCCCGCGAGCCGTGCCATTCAACGGGCGGCGAAAACGGGTCCGGCACGACCAGCAACCTCGAGAGTAACGACGAGTCCGGTCGACCCTGGCGCGGATCAGATCTCGCAGCGCTGCTAGACTCGCCCAGCTCGACCGGCAGGGGCGTGTAGGACGACATCGCTCGACGGCCAAGGGAAGTGGGGAGGGGGAGGTGTGTGCCGCGACGAGGGCAGCGGGCGGGCTGCGAGCGCTCGGGGTCGAGTCTAGCGAGTCGTGTGCGCCAGCTTGGCAGTCCAGCAGCGCGGTCTGGCGGTGTAGAGGAGCGAGTACGAGGGTAAGGAGTGAAGTTGTAATCTGTTTGTATTGACGCTTACCCGGGTTGTATTGCTCGCTTCAACCTCGCTCTTTCGCTGGTTCTGGGTGTTGGACAATTACGAGTACACTGTAATACATCACTTACACCTATTTCCAGTGCAAACAGAGCGAGTTTAGGAGTAGCCGGCTCACGACTTCGCCGTCTCCGCTTCGTTCTTCGCCTTCTTCCACGCGCTCACGCTCTCTACGCTCGACGATGGCCGCCATGCAGGACACTCCCATCGACAGCATCCCTCAGGTACATTCCACGCTCGCCCGCGCATCTCCCGCTCGCTTTGGTGCCGTCCTCGCTTTCGGAGCTTCGAAACAGGCGGGAGGGAGGGATCGTGGTGCAGCGGACGCTTGGGGAGGACTCGCTGGACTCTCGGCAGTCTGTTCAAAGTTACTGCAGACTTTCTGGACCGGTCCCGCCCTTCCCGCGCCCGTCGTCGCTCTCCAGCACCCATTCCCCACTCGACTCTCCGGCAAACTCGCCGCTGACTCTCCCCCTCGCTCGATCCGCAGGCCTACGACACCGTCACCAAGGCCTTCTTGTCGGGAAAGACTAGGCCCATCGCCTGGCGCAAGGCGCAGATCAAGAAGCTCGGGTTCCTTGTCGTGAGTTGGCGGTTCCTTTGCGCGGTCTTTGCGTCGGCTCGTCCAGTGCAGGCTGCGCTGGTGGGAGTCGTCGACGTCCAGCTGTAGCTTCTGACTCTCACGTCTCCCCGGCCTACAGCAAGACAACGAAGACGCCTTTGTCCGCGCCCTCGAGCAAGACTTTGGCCGCCCGGCTTTCGAGACGATCACCGCCGAGATCAACCCCGTCAAGGCCGAGATCAACGAAGTCTACGACCACCTCGAGAAGTGGGCCAAGCCGAGGCGCGTCAAGACGTCGGCGACGTGGTACGCTACCAAGCCGACTGTTTACTCGGAGCCCAAGGGCGTCACGCTCGTCATCGGAACGTGGAACTGTGCGTGCGCCTCGATTGCACGAGGTTGAATGCGTGAGCTGACGGAAGACGTCGACGCAGACCCGATCACCCTCCTCCTCGTCCCGCTTCTCGGCGCGATCTCTGCCGGCTGCACTGCGCTCGTCAAGGTGCGCTTGCCGCTTTCACCTGCTTCCACTGTTCTTCTCACTGACGCCCCCGACGCCCGCAGCCCGCCGAGCAAGCCCCTCACGTCGCCGCGCTCGTCGCCGACCTCCTCCCGAAGTACCTCGACCCAACGGCCTTCATCTGCATCAACGGCGCCATCCCCCAAGCCACCGCCTTGCTCAAGCTCAAATTCGACCACATCTTCTACACCGGTTCCGGAACGGTCGGCAAGATCGTTGCGCGTGCAGCGGCAGAGCATCTTTGCCCTGTCACGCTCGAGTTGGGAGGAAAGAGTCCGGCGGTCGTGCTTGATGATGCGGATATTGAAGTTGTTGCGAGGAGGATCGTTTGGGCCAAGTTTACCAACGCTGGACAGGTGCGTCGCCGCGGGCGACATGCGTTTTTCCTCTGGGCTCGCGCTGACTTGCTCCCGCCCTTGCTCGCACAGATCTGCATCTCGACGGACTACGTCCTCACCACCCCCCAGACCGAGCCGAAGCTCCTCGAAGCCCTCAAGCGCGCTCTCGCCGCCTTCTCCGCCAACCCCGCCGCCTCCTCGTCCTCCGAGAAGTCGTCGACCTCGCTCGTGCACAACCCGAACTACTCGCGCATCATCAACCAGAACCACTACAACCGCGTGTCGAAGCTGCTTGATGCGACGAAGGGCGAGGTGGTTGTTGGCGGTGGGAGGGACGAGAAGGAGCGCAAGATTGAGGTCACGATCGTGAGGGGCGTCAAGCCTGACGACTCGCTCATGTCGGGTGCGTAGCGCGTTCTCTCCCCGCTCAAATGAGTGAGGCTGACGGCTTGCGGCGAGCAGAGGAGATCTTCGGCCCCGTCCTCCCGATCATGACCCTCCCGACGCTCGACGACATGGTCAAGTTCATCCAGTCGCGCGACACCCCTCTCGCGCTCTACGTCTTCACGCAGAGCAAGAAGAACCGCGACTTCAGTTCGTCCCGCCCCTCTCTCTCTCGCTGACACGCCAGGAACTGATGCGGTGGTCGCAGTCTTTGAGCGCACTCGCTCCGGAGGATTCGTCCAGAACGATGTGCTTGTTCAGTTCATGATCCCTGGCTTGCCGTTCGGCGGTACGGGCGCGGCGGGCTACGGAAACTACCACGGTAGGCGGTGCGTCCTCCCTCTCTTACCTTTCTTCCGTCTCGGCCGGTGACTGACTCGCTTCCCCGGGCGAGCAGCACCTTCGACACGTTCTCCCACGAGCGCGCGTCGGCCAACGTCCCGACCTGGATGGACATGATCATGGCGTCGCGGTACCCGCCCTACACCCGTTCGTCGCATTCCTCCGCTCCTTCCTCGCGCTCGCTGACACCCTCGCTCCACTCCACGCACGCAGAGAAGAAGCTCAAGATGCTCCTGTTCGCGACCAAGGCGGTGATCAAGAAGCCCAGCAAGTTTGGCTCGATCTCGCGCCTGCTCAAGGTGATTGCCGCGATGGTCGCTCTCTTGGCTGTCAGGGCAAGGCTCTGACTGACCCGTCGTCGTCCTACTCCATCCCTTCTCCCCTCCCCTTTCTCTCGGGTCTTGGGTCGCGTGTGCGTCGGGCAGAAGTTGACGGGACAGGCGTGAGGCGGGAACAAGAGTCGCCCATAGCTCTTCAGATCTATTCACTCCACTCAATCAAGTGTTGTCTGTACCCTCCCCATCTCCCTCCCAATCAGTTGTCTGTACCGGCACCGCCGCGAAAACCCCAAAGTCTGTACCGTCCATTCGCAACGAGTTTGTCCCGCAACGTCGTTCCGCGGTCTCGTCCGTCTTTCTGCGGTTGTGAGCGAGGATCAAACGCTGTGAGAGCCAGCGGGTGCACTGCGAAGGGGACGTGGAGGTGGAGCAGGAGCGATAGGGTTGCGACTTGAGCGTGGAGGTCGTGCCGAAGCGGAGAGGACGGGTGCGTCTCGCAGCGAGGGTGTGGGGAGCTGTACGCCCGCACGGAAACCACGGTGACGCTGCACGGTCGAAAGCAGAGGGCTGAGAAGTGAGAGAGAGGCGAAGGGGCGAAGCGATGAGGAGCTTCTCGACGAGCGTGCCGGACGAAGAGCGCTTCGCAGGGCTAGCTGGCGGTGCGTGCGGCATAACTGAGTAGTACACAGGTCCTGATAGCAGCGGTGGCCCCCCAAAGTGCTTGTGAGGCGAGCGCGAGCGACCGCAACCCGCCGGCGCACAGTCTTCCCCTGGCTGACCTTCCCAAGCTCGCTTCTTCGGCAGGCGAGGGACCCCAACTTGGCGCCTGGGGCGGTGCTCGATGGCGCGATTCCACGAGTCAAACGAGAGGTGAAGTGTATGCACTTTGCCGATAGGAGCCTGGCGCGACTCGTGGGACTCGTTCGAGGGTTGCTCCGCTCCTTCTTCTTCCCTCACCTCAGTACCGCTCCTACGCACGCTCATCGACGTTTAAGAATCAACATGTCTACCTACAACGGCTTCAAGAGCTCCATCGCTTCCCTCCGCGTCGCTGGCGCCCATGCTCCCTCCTCGAAGAACGCCGACGACCTCAAGGCCGCCGTCGCCTCGACTGAGCTTCCCGCCTCTCCTCCCGACTCTGATGCGTCGTCTGACGTCGACTCGGCTCGCAAAGTCGGCGGAGACGGCGCTACCTGGGCTGGCTTGAAGGAGGAGAAGACCGAGTCGTGGACTGTTGACTGGGATGGCTCGTTCAAGTTTGCTCCCATCAAGGAGCACATCGTCTCGCGTGGTGCGTGGTCTGGTGTCCTTGCTTGTTGACAGGAGCATCCAAACGTCCGAGACGGGCCGCTGACTTTTTCCTCTCCTCCGCTGCCAATGGTTTCGCTCTCCCCCCCCCCCTTCCCCCCCCCCGTTTCTTTCATCGCTACAGCCATGTCGTCGCGCTACGGTAAGGACCAGTACGAGACCGCCATCTCGGACATCGTCATCGGTACGCTTGCGTCCTGTTGCGCCAATCTTTCGACTTCAAGCTGACCTGAACTCGCTTGCGCTTTCAACAGTCGGCGCTGGCTCTGCCGGCCTCTCCGCGGCCTACGCCATCGCAAAGGAGCGTCCCGAACTCAAGGTCACGATCCTCGAGGCCGCCGTCGCCCCTGGCGGAGGAGCTTGTGCGTTTCTTCCGTTCCGTCCTCCTCCCCGTCCCGCTTCTTCGTGGCATCCCGAGGCTCCGATGACATGTACTGACGCCGATTGAGCCTGCAGGGGTCGGTGGTCAGCTCCAGTCGGCCATGGTCGTCCGCAAGCCGGGTCACTACTTCCTCGACGAGCTCAATGTTCCTTACGAGGACGAGGGCGATTACGTGCGTCGTCGCTCATCCTTTACCACCCTCTCGACGTCGCTGACATGCCCTCGCAGGTCGTCGTCAAACACGCCGGCATCTTCACGGCGTCCTGCCTCGCTGCCGTCCTCAAGGTGAGATGTAACTATCTCAAGATCACCTGAGCAGGGCACGAGCGTCTCGAGCAGACCATCGTGCCCTCTCCACACCTTCCGAGCTTTTCACGCTCGCCTACCACCTCTCTCTAACGTAGGGAGGAGAGAAGGGAATCCGCCCCCGCTCGATCCCACATGCCGCCGCTCAGCTCAGTCCAGCATCCTTCGTCTTTCACTCATTCCGAGGAAGGGCGAAGGTGCTACACAACACCTCTTGCGGCGGCGGGATCGACGGACCAGGCGCGAGTTCAAAGACATGCCGGTGCTTTCGTTCTACCTTGACTTCTTCACTTGCGGATTGCCTTCGTGCTTACGCCTGTGTTTAAGACGGTGATCGAGGCTGAGATTATACGGTTGAAGCTGTTGCGATAATGCGCGCGTAGCTATGTGTCGGCGAACCTCAACCCAAACAGTCTCCCTCCCCGTGCTGATACACTCTTCTCCTCGTCTGTTCCGGCTCTTCCGACGTCGACAAACGACCGCAGTTCCCGAACGTCAAGCTCTTCAACGCCACCGCCGTCGAGGACCTCATCTCTCGCCCCGACCCGCTCTCGAAGGTCCCGGGCGCTCGTCGCATCGCCGGCGTCGTCACGAACTTCACTCTCGTCACCATGGCGCATGGCCTTGCCTCTTGCAGTAAGTTCCGTCCGCGTAGTCGATGTCGAGGACGTTGCGGCGACGGAAGCTCGCCATTCCCTCCTCCGTCTCTTCCTCGTCTTTCTCTTCCCGTCACTTCTCCCCCGCACCAATGCTGATCCCTTTGAACGTCGTGCAGTGGACCCGCAGACCATCACCGCGCCCGTCGTCATGTCCTTCGCCGGTCACGAGTGCGTCCTCTTCCGCTTCTCCCGCTCCTCCTTCTCCCTTGCTGACGTTGATCCCTTTGCAGCGGCCCCTTTGGCGCCTTCTCCGTCAAGCGTCTCGTTGCCACCGGCCTCGTCGAGAGCCTCGGGGACATGCGCACGCTCGACATGGTCAGTCTCACTTCCTCGTCTTTCCGGTCCCGTCTCCCCTTGCATGTGCTAATGTCGCTGTCGGCCCCTCCACAGCGCCAGGCCGAGGACTTCATCGTCAACAACACCCGCGAGGTCGTTCCGGGTCTCGTTACGGGCGGCATGGAGCTCGCTGAGCTTGATGGCTCGTCACGCATGGGAGCCAGTTTTGCGGCTATGTTCGTGAGCGGCATCAAGGCGGCGAAGATCGCGATCAAGATGTACGACTCGTACGAAATTGAGGACGGGGAGGTCACCGGCTGGGCGGGCGTCGAGAAGAAGCTCGCTGCCACCAAGATCTCCGCCTGAGCGATCTTATGCTTGACTGACGACTCCCGACGAAACAAGTAGTGCCCCTTTCGACGTTCCGTTCCTCCTTCGCTTCCTCCGTGCCGTTCTTGCAATCACAGCGACTCAACTCGCTGCTTTCCTCTATCTTCCACGCAGCGTTCACTTATCAGAGAGCACTCGACACGAGCTCGACATGAGCTTGACACGAGCTCGACACGAGCTTGACACGAGCTGTTTGCATGAAGCGCAGGGCTACGAAAGGTTCCAACGAGGAAGGTCAAGTCCACCCAAGTCCGCCTGAGCGCAGACTCGCCGCACCGGTCGTGCTACTCTTGGGACTGCCTGAGCATCTCCTGCAGCCGAGGACTGCAGATGTAGCGCAGTTCCGTCGTCATCGGGTCGTAGTCAGCCAACGCGGCTTTGAGGGCAGCTGCGCCGATGTTCATGCCGCTGTGGAGCCACTGGACAAGGCGCAGACGAGCGCTGCAAGCCCATGCAAAATACTTCGCGTCGCAAGTCTCCAGCGCTACTTTGACGGTTGCCGAGAGGAGGACGAGTCGATGAACGAGCGGCGTCCACCACGAAGTGTCAATCACTTTCTCAGGAAGAATGTCGCCGCCGAGGAGACTGCTGCAGACGCCGCAGATGAGCTTGCTGACGTGGTCGATGACAAAGTTGTCAGGCAGCCCTCGAAGCGAGATGTTTGGCTTCTGCGTCGGGTCGCTCCAGCGAGTGGACCGTACGATGCTGACGAGGTAGGGCTTGTTCGGGAGAGCGCTGCATTCGTTGACAGGGCCGCCGATGAAGTTTATGACCGTCTGCGGATGGAGAGCTTCAGCAGAGTTCCGCGACGTCGCGACGTCGGAAAGCCACCGTTCTCACCTCGAAGCGATCATGGCTAACACCCTCGAGATCTCCTGCAAGCATCATAGGGTGACCGCCGCCTGTCACAATCGGGTTTCGACTCCTCTCTCGGGCGCTTTGGAGTTCTGCCGACGAAAGCTCGGGAAGACAAGGCGGGTTGGCCTTGCCAGGACCGCAGACTTGACGGTGAGCGAACCAGACCTGTGAGCGCGAAGGTTCGGCTTCAGCTTGTCAGGCGTTTGTGGATCTCGAATAGGATGACGCACAAGCTTCTGGCATTCCGGCGAGCAGAAGAAGAGGTCGACACCCGCATCGGTGCAAGGGCGGCATTTGAGCGAAGTGAGCCGGCCGCAGACAGAGCAGGCGCTGTACTCAGCAGTAGAAGCCATCTGGACCGGTTCTCGCGAGCCCCTGAACGCTTGGAGCGGGAGCAAGTGACGTGAAGGAGGCGAAGAGAGGGTCGTCGCCGCTTCGAGCGGTGCCATCCGCTTCTCACGCGTCTTTCGCTGTGTTGCTGACATCGAACGACTGATACACTGCTACAGACCCGCCTCTGACTGCTCACAGCTCGCCTCGCGCCGCCGTCGTCGCCCCTTGCCTCCTCATCAGTCTCGACCCGCTCGCCTCGACCACTCGCTCGGACGGCTAGGATGGGCACTGGGAAGACGGGAGCGTGCTTGGTGTGCGGGAAGGAGACGACGAAACTCTGCTCGAAGTGCGTCAAAGCGGGACACGACCTCTTCTTCTGCTCGCCGGAACACCAGAAGCTCGTAAGTCACGCTCTCTCGCGCTTCAGATCACATGACTGGCGACGTGTGCGCAGACTGACACTGGTGTCGCTTCGCAGGTCTGGGCCGAGCATCGCCGCGTCTGCGGGAAACGCTTGACACCCGAGCCCTGGCCTTGGTACTCGCAGGAAGAAGCAGACGAGACGATCGCTAATTTGGACGTCAAGCGAAAGCTGTGGGATGGAAGGGAGCTCACGATGACTGAGTATCTCGCTGAAGTCGCCCAAGTTCCCAAGTACTACACCGCGGTCCGTCCTGTTCTCTTCCCTTGCGTGCACTCGATACTGACGACCCGAGTGAGCGCACGCAGCAACACATCTATGACTTTACCGCTGGCCATAACCACCCTTTCAGCCTCTTCATCTCGCAAGCTGCCTTGGCTGACTTTCGCGCGCTGGAGATCCGCCGCAAATGCCCGTCGAGGAACTTTAACGACGTCCTCGGCAAAACGGACATCTTCCAGATCATGCACGAGCTGTGGCTCGCAATCTATCCTGGTACGCCGATCGGCGTAGTCTGGCACGCGGGCATGCAGCATCGCTTCGTCGTCCTCTTCTCGCTCCTTCACCAGCGCGCGCAGGACGAGTCGACAATCCCGCTCGCCTACTGCCGTAACGCCTACAAGCAGATCGAGCAGTACATACTCTCCCCGGCTTCGCGCGCTGGAGCCCTTGCCTTCTCATTGGTTAACAGCCTCCATCGCTTCATCGACTCCGACACAATGGTGCTCCGCATCCCGACGCTTGACACGGCGCAGCGAGGGCAGCAGTAGGTGTTGTTCCGCCTTTGAAACGAACGCAGCAGACCTTGCAATCCTCCGGCTTGCGACGAAGCGAGCATTTCAAGAAGGGAAGCTCTCCTCGTCTCGTCGCCTCGTCCCGCTCGCTTGCTTTGCATCTTGCGAGAAAGATTGCAGGAACTGAAGAAGCTTGTCATTGACAAGAAGGACTGACAGGACGGAGCACCGAGAGTAAGGGTTGAGGAGACTAGAACGTGAGCAGCGAAGCAGTGAGTGTTGAAACTTAGTCAGTGGAGGCTGTGCGGTGTTTGCTGTGGAAGGGATCCTCGGCTCCACACAGCATGTCAAGCTGTGTGGTACGGATCATAGCAAGATCCAGAGAACGTCCAAGCGACGCGTTCCCAGTTCCCAAGCCGCTCTTCAACCACTCGCGCAGACGCTGATATGCGCCTGCCACCCATTCGATATGCTTCGGGGTGCAGTCGTCCAGCGTCTTCTCAACGAGAGCCGAGAGTATGAGGAGGCGGTGGAAGAGCGGGCTCCACCACGACGTTTCGATGATCTCGTCTGGAAGGGTCCCGACAGAAGTGAGGCAGGCAGTGAACGACCACAAGAGCTTGCTGACGTGGTCGACAATGAAGGCTGGGAACGGGCGGCGGCTGAGCTCTTCGAGGTCTGTCGTCGGATCGCACCAGCGCGTTGCGCGGATGTACGCAAGGACGCAGGCGACGTTCTGCAAGGGAGGAGAGCAGGGTCCACTCGAACCAGAAAGGTAATCGATGATGCACTGCGGAAGGAACAGACGTAAGCGAAGACCCGCAAGCAGGCGAGGAAGACAAGGAAGACTTGCGTCGAACGAATGCCCAGTCCATTCTAATAGCCCTTCAAGTGCGAGGTCCGGGCGAGCACATACACGAGAAGCTTCTTCGTCGCCGGATACCCCAAAGAGCGGGTTCGATCGGCGCTGACGTGCGCTGTCGAGTTCTTCGGCAGAGAGATTGGGCAAGAGGGGCGGGTTTGCCGTACCGCGCCCGCAGAAGAGGCGATGCGCGTACCAGACCTGTCCGAGCACTCGTCAACTTTGCTTCGAGATCCGAAGAGTAGCCTGCTAGCGACGCACAAACTTCTGGTGTTCCGGCGAGCAGAAGAAGAGGTCGATTCCTGCCTTCGCGCACGCTGAGCACCGGTTCTTCGTCTCCTCTCCGCACACCAAGCACTCTCCCATCGTCTGCGTGTCCATCGCTGGCCGTCGCAAGCTGTTGTCGCGTCGCAAAAGTCGAAGTCGACGCCGACTGATGAGGTTGGCGAGGTCGCGAAAGAGGGCGTGGGAAGCGAGGCGCGCGGCAGTAAGGCCTCGAGAGCAGTCGTAGCAAGGTCACAAGCGGCAAGCAAGCTCAATTTGAGGCAGCGGGTGAGGAGGACGAGGGAGACCCGCTCCTCGACCTCCCTTTGACCTCGACCGCTCCCTTTGCTTCTGCTCGCTGGCTTGCTGGCTTATCTGGAGCGACTGTCGAGGTCAAAATGACTCTTCACGCGCCTCCCGGTCTTCCCCTGCCCTCCCGCGTCCCCACCATCGCCGCCATGACCCCCCTGCCTGACTCGCCTAAACTTTCCCCGACTGACGAGACGCCTGCTCAGACGGAGGTGAAGAGGATCGGAGCGTGTCTCGTGTGCGGCGAGGAGACGACCAAGTTGTGCTCGAAGTGCTTGGGTGCAGGACACGAACTCTTCTTCTGCTCGCCGGAACACCAGAAGCTCGTGAGTCTCTGCACCTCGTGGGATGACCGCCACGACCTCAGCTGACCGCCTTGACACGCCCGCAGATCTGGCGCGACCACCACCGCGTTTGCGGACGTCCGCTCGTTCCCGACTCTCGTCCTTGGCTGTCGAAGCTGGAGGCTCTCGAGGCCGTTGCGAATATGGACGTGCCGAGGCGTCTCCCGCATGGCAAGATTGCCTCGCTGATCGAGTTCCTGAACGAGGCTGGCTGCGCGACGCGCTTCATCGTGGTGCGTCGCTTTCGGTTCTCCGATACGCGATGCGCATTCTCACGCTCACTCGCGAACGGCAGACGCACATCTACAGGCTTACCGAGGGCCACGAGCACCCGTACGATTCTTACACTTCGCACGCTGCCCTCGTCGACATCCGCATGCTCGAGCTTCGCCGCAGGTGTCCTGCGGGCGACTTGAACGAGGTCCTCGGCACGATCGACACCTTCCAACTGACGAATGAGCTACTGTACCAGCTCTGGCCTTGCATGCCGACGAACAAGGTCTGGTACCCAGGCGCAAACCACCGCCTCGTCATCTTCCTCTCGCTCCTCCGCCAGTTCCGCGCAGGTAACCCTTCCGTCTCTCTCGAGTTCTGCCGAAACGCCTACAAGCAGATCGAAGTCTTCCTCGCGTCGCCAGCCGCCAAGATGCTCAGTGCCGAGCGCGACGTCTTCCTCGACGGCTTGCACGCGTACATCGATCCTGAGACGCTCGTCATCCGTCTCCCGCTCTGCGACTACACGCCCGAAGGATGCATGGCGGCTGAGTTCAAGGAGCGCATTGGGCGTTGGAGGCGCGCTGTCGCCGCCAAGTGAAGGGTCGTTTTCTGGTCGCCTTTTCCGTTCGCATCTCGACGTTCCCGGTCTCTCTCTCTGCAACACCTGGTCTGTACGTGATAAAGCGGCTACGCAGCAGCATCTAGCGGATTGCACGAAGAGAGGAAGATGAGAGAACCGATAAGGCGAGAAGAGGATAATGCGAAGTGAAGGAGACACCGCTTCGCCTAAGCTGCGAGCGCGAGAGCGACGACTCCGACAACGCCAGCAGCCGCACCAACAACCACCTTGCCCGCCCCGCTCGTCGCCGACTTGTTCGCGCTCGCCGCGCTCGCGCTCGCCGACCCGGTCCCGCTGCTCGACGAGCCAGCCGAAGCCGATGCGGACGCCGACGAGGAGGTCGAGACTGCCGAGCCTGCGACGCGGCGTGAGGTGCTTGCTGCGGAGGCGGCGGAGGCGGCGGAGGCGGCGGAGGTGGATGCGACGGTTGAGTTGGATGCTAGCGCGGCTTTGACGGATGAAGACCACTCGCCGGTCATCTGTGTGAGTCTGCACGACAGAACATTAGTCACAAGAGTCGCGGATTGAAGCACGAAAGCGGACGCACTGGAAGCGGGCGGAGAAAGCCTGGAGAGGTGCACCGGAAGCGTCCTTCGCCGACTCTGACTGGATGCGGATAAAGTACTGGTCCGAGTCGGCTGTGAGATGCATTCGTCAGCCTCATGCTGCGCATCTCGAGGAGCGAAAAAGCCGGTACGCACGTCCCCAAGACGGGTCAATCGTGATCCGCTGCTCCGTGACCTTCGAAGGATCCGCAACGCTTCCCAACTTCGCAAGCTGAACTTGCTGCAAGGCGCTGCCGGTGTAAAGCATGATGTCGGTCGTGCCGTAGGTCGAAGAAAGGGGCGCTTCGCCGTTCTACGGACGGGACACCCGTCAAAGGTCAGTTCTGCGAAGTGTCGTTTGAGAATGGAGATCACACGCACGTCTCGCCAGGATACGGTGAAGGAGTCTCCAGCCTTGTAGTGCGATGCAGCGACGGGCTTGTAGACGTAGGGGTTGGCGGAGGCGAACGAGGCAAGAACCGTCAAGGCGGCAAGGGTGGTCGACAGGAGCTGCATCGTAGGGGTTTGTCGCGGTTGGTATGCGTCGGAAGAGAGGTGCTGAGAGTCCTGGGAGGTCGGATGCGCCGAACGATGGCGTGAGGGTGCGAGCGGGACGAGGAGGAACGCGACGGGGAGAGCGCGAGGAAAAGAGTGACGCTAGCCGTTCGAGGCTGTTCAAGCGAGTGTACGGAGCGTAACACGAGTGTAGGCGACGTGTAGATGCACAGGAAGAGCAGACGAAGACCGAGGGCGGGCAAGCGAGCGTGCTTGTTGAATCGGACGCGTCGAGGGCGCGTGCGGAGCAGAGCGGCGAGGTGAAAGCTTCTCCTGGCTGGCGAGGGTCTTCTCTGTCGACGAAAAGGCTCCGAGAAGAAGACAGGCGTTTTCGTGGCCCGAGCAGACAGCGAAAGAGCGAAAGAGCGAAGAGCAAGCTGCTTGGGAAGGTCGACGAGAGAATGATTCCCTCGCGAGACACAGGCGGGCGCACGGCCTCGAGATAGCATGCACAGATACTGATAGACATTGCGTGAGGCGGAGCGCGATCTTAGGCCTTGATGGACTGGAGGTACTGCTCGCGGAACGGGTTCTTGTCCGTAGCCTCGTTCTTGTCGTGCGGGATCCACTTGGGCTCGTCCTGGGGCACGATGCGTCAGCACGTCCTCGGAAAGCATGCAACACGAGCAGGCGCTGGCGAAAGCCACCGATAGCTCGAAGAGACCGCTCGAGGGAGTGCGCCGCGACTGACCTGGAACAACCGCATCGCCTTGATGTAGTCGCCGCTGTCGAGAGTGAAGCGGTGGTAGACGCCGGCGGGGACGATGAGCAGGTCCTTCGGCTCGACGGCGATGCGGATCCAGCGCTTGTCGCCGGCCTCTGCGAGAAAGAGGTGGTCAGCGCGCGCTCGTCGCCTACCCGCACGATGCGTGAGCACGCTAGCATCTGTCATGCATGCAACGCAGTACCAGGGAGGGAACCGTGACGCACCTCGGATGTCAAAGTACCCTCGTCCATCCTTGATGTACCGAATCTCCTCGTCCTCGTGCAAGTGCTCTCTGCGGGCGGAGGGATGCAAAGGTCAGCCTGCCTAAACGAACATGCGACGAACGAAACTGACGCACCGGAAAAACCCCTTGATCTTCTCCTCGTAGACGTCGCCGAGACCAGCCTTGGAAACGTTGATCTCGTCGCGGTTCTTGTACCCCCGCGACTTGGCGCTGCGCAAGCCAGACCCAATATCCAAGAGTCAGCTTCCGCATGGTCTGAACGGAGCAACTCGGCGAAAGGACGAGCGACGCACATCTCCTCGACCTGGTCCAACTCGATTCCCGGGTACGGCAGCACCCCGATCGCCTTCAGCTGGTCCACCGAAACCTCCTCGCCGGAGTGGTGCGGCTCGCGCTGGTCTCCCGGCTTGTCGTCGCTGTGAGTCGGCCGAAGTGTCAGCGAGTGCATGCGGGTGCGAGAGAAGCGGGAGGAGCGCGGGTTGCGCCTGGGTGCGATGCTCGGAGGGTGTGTACGCACTAGATGTAGGCCTTCATCGTCTCTGCGAGTCTGTGTGAGCGGTGGAAGCCAAACAGGACTCGCGCGAGATGGCCTCATCGCTTCGCCTCGAACGGCTCGCTCACGCTCTCGCACACCGCTTACTGTGCGTTCTGCGGGTCTCTGGTGCATCTTAGCATGCTGTCAGGCTGATTGGGCTTTCCCGCTCGCCGCCACGCCCTGTCCTCGCCCCGCCAGCGCTTCATCAGTTCAACTCGCTTCGGACCGTATAGGTTGGCGACAGCAGGTTCCCGGGATGGTTGGGACAAACGGAACGGTTGGAGGACCGTGCTTGGTGTGCCAAACCCGAACGACAAACCGCTGCGCAGCTTGTGCGACGACGCGACTCAACCTCTTCTTCTGCAGCCGGTCGTGCCAGAAGCTTGTACGTTCCGTCTTGCTTGTCTACCGTTTACGACAAGCTAACACCATGTCACGCAGGTCTGGACCGGCCACAAGATCTTTTGCGGGAAGAAGGCTTACCCTCTCACCCTCCCCTTGCTCACGCCTTCTGAGGCCGAGATCGCCATCGCGAACATGGACAAGCCGTCCCACGCTGATTCAGCGGGTGGCGCGCCGCGCTGGTCCGTCTACGAGCTGGCTCACAAGAACCTCGGATTGACCAGGAGCGATTTCAAGGTCTGTTCTCCTTCTGTCACTGAGGGTGGCGCCTGCTTATATTTGCACACCCGCAGACTTGCATCCAAGAACTGACCGAGGGCAAGAAGACCACCATGTCGCGTTGGACTTTCCAGCAGAACCAGTATCTCCTCACGCTCGCTTTCTGCGCCAACCGCGTTCCGGGGGGTGCCAACACTTTCCGTTCGGACGTGATCAATTGGCTGATCAAGGATCAGTTGGACGCTGCCGACACCGGAGTCTTGAAGCGCTGGCTCTACTCTGCCAACCGCATCGAGGCGACAATGCTCCAGGGGTTGATCTGCGTCGTCTCGACACTTCGAGGCTCACTGGAGACGCTCGACCTGACTGTGGTGAAGAAGCGCGCCACCGCATCGGGTCCTTGCTGCAGGGCGCTCGTCACCTACATCAAGGCGCACTTCTCGCCTGCCGACGCGCAGAAGCTCTTCAAGGTCTTCACGCTCGACCCATCTGAAGACACTGAAAACTAACTTCTCGCGCTCTTCGCTTCCTCCCCTCTCGCCTAGCCGCTGTACACCGGAAGGAGACGGCACCCAGGCGCGGGAACACATGTCGCGTTGAGGAGCAACGCCGTTGTTATCGAGTCCTTCGTTCTTCGGCCGTCGATCGGGACCATACGAGAGAAAGCACTTCGGACAGATAGAGCGGAAATGAAGTCGTACTGCGTGGTTGCGACCAGCAGGAGCACAGAACGGGGGTTCCTCCTCTTCCACTTTGCCATCCTCGCTCGAATTGCTTTCCGAGCTCCTCTTCTAGCATTTGCGCGAGTTCTGGTTCCCTCACGAGACGCCCTGCCTGCCCGCAAACCCTCGCCGCTCCGCCAACCTCTTCATCAGCCCGCGCGACTTACCCGGCACAACTCGACGGCACCCTCGCAAGGGGTTCGTACGATGGCCGAACATCCGGGTGGGAAGTGCCTGACTTGCGGGACGCAGACGAAGAACCGCTGCGCGGCGTGTGGAAAGGCTGGGATCGACCTCTTCTTTTGCTCGCCGGAATGTCAGAAGACGGTGCGTTTCGACAGGTTCTCAGCTACATGCGGCGCTAACCAACTACGATACAGCTCTGGGTCGGACACCGACTGTTCTGCGGACGTCACGCCTTCCCGCCGCTCTTTCCCCTCCTCCAGCCAGACGAATCGCGTCTCGTCCGAACAAAGATGTACGCGCCGATCTTGAGAGGAGACGACGGTCCCACCAGCATCTACGATGAGTGTCTCGTGCACTGGTACACCCGCCCAGAAGCCGAGGTGCGCTGCCGGGCCTGCCTCTCCTCCTCGCGCTCGCCTCGCTGACGCTTCCCTCGCCCCACAGCACGCAGTCAGTGCGCTCGTCGAGGGCAGCGCATACGACCGGGAGCAGCCGGGCGCCCGCGGGACTTCGCACAATCAGCGGGTCCTCATCGTCCTTCGCATGGCTCTCTGCCTCCAAACGACCGAGTCCGATCGGAACGACATCCTCTCTGCCCTCTCCGAGAAGTGGTACCGGCTTCTCTGCGATGGCGTCTTCCCGGTCGACGTGCGGGACACGACACGGGAACAAGCGATCCTCTTCCACCACATCGTCGCGGTCGTCACGCTCATGCGCGTTAACGGGCAGTCTGCCGTGCGGGACAGGGAGAGTGCGATGCGCGGCTTCCAGTGCCAGTTCAGGATGATCGACTACGCCGAGCAGCACATCTCGGAGGAGGCGTCCGAGAAAGTCTCCGCCAACGTCGCTCCGGCTATGCATGGCTTTGGCGGGATCTTGAGGAAGATTGTCAACCGCTGAGTGTGCCCTTGCACCTCATCCAAGGCAGGTGCTTGCAGTGCACAGCGGCGGAGCATTTGGCAAGGATTTGGCGGCGAAGGTCATGAGGACGGTCAAGAAGCGTCTGCCACAGGCTGTACCGGTGCCAGGTGCGTAAGATTGGAGGGCACGGATTGTAGATAGACACTTGCAGTTCTGTCTTGGTTGCAGGAGAGACGCGAACTTGCGAGAGTCGCAGACGGAAGAGGAGCGAGTGCAAATCCCTCCTCTGCTTGACTGTCTCGATTGCGACGTCCATACGCTCGACGGAATGGTATAGGCATCCCAGAAGAGCTTGGCCAATAGACGAGGCTGTCGACGACGCATCCGCCGCTTGGACGTCTCCCTCTCCCTCGACGCTTCACACGCTCGCATCGTCTTCCCACTCTAAGCGTTCTGACTGGCTGCTGGGCTCTTTCGAGTTTCTTTCCTGCCTGCTGAACCGCCCACTTCACCCGTCCGACGTCGTCGCTCGGCGCCAACGCTTCATCAGTTCACGGCCCACGAGCTTACCCTTCCTCCGCGACAACAGCCTGCGACGACCAGCGATGGGTGTGCGAACTACGGGAGAGTGCTTGGCGTGTGGCCAAGAGACGAACAAGCTCTGCGGGCCTTGCTCGAAGGCCGGAATTCAGCTCTTCCTCTGCTCGCCGGAGCACCAGAAGCTCGTGCGTCTCGCCCTCTCTTCAAGCGCGCCATTGAGCTCACACTGACACACATTTGATGCTGCCGCAGGTCTGGCAGGGCCACAAGGTCTTCTGCGGCGCGAACGCCTGGCCTATCTCCCTTCCTCGCCTTACGAGGGCAGAGACAGCCAAGCTGCTGGAGAACCTCGACAAGCCGACTTTGCGGCTCAGAGCGTCCGGAGAAAAATTCCACAGATCCTCACTCGACTATCTCAGGACTTTCTTGGGACCGAACAAGACGCGGGACGAGATTGTGGTGAGCCGTTTCGACCAACCTCTCCAGCGTACGTTCGCTGATGGCGCTGTTCTGCAGTCTGACATCATGTCAGTTTCAGATATCTTTCCAGTTCTCGGACCCGCCTCTTTCCCTGAATGGTCGCAGACGATCCTGCTCGCGGCGCGCGATACAGCGATGTCAAATTTCACACACGACAAGCTTCCCTCGGAGCTCACCCTTGGCGGGATCTCGAAGATCGTTCTCGAATCTGTTGGCATTGGTCTGCTCGCGCCGATACCGGCGCGCTATGACATGCGCTCGACCATCCTTTTCCACCGTCTCGCCTGCTACGAAGCCCTCGTCGTTGCGGCACTGCCGGATCCTCGCGCACCCGACACGGGCTTCGACAGGATCAGGGACGCTGAGCGCTGCAAGCGCACATGCGAGAAGGCGCTCAAGGCGTACGTTTCCGAGGCTTTTGACGCAGGTTTGGCTGCGAAGTTCTTGGTCAAGCTCAAGGAGGCGGCACCCAAGGCGATGTTCCTTCCGACGGACAGGTCAACTGGCAAATTGACCGAGCTGTCAGAGTTGGGAGGAACGGAGCACGTCGCTTAGGCTCGTAGGAGGACCAGTTGGAATCGCATGTACACGCTTCGGCGCTTCTCTTGAGACGCTAGGTCTCTACGAGAGCGATTGGACAAAAGACAGACAGTCCCACTTTCGCGCTCACCTCCTCCCTTCTCTCCCTCCTCCTGCTCACCTGCTCTCGCAGGAACGGCCTCGCGAGGCGCTCTCTTGGCTTCGTACTGCTCTAATACTGCTTCTGATTCGGTCCACTCGCCGAATGATCCCGGCGACCGCTTGAACGCCCTCCACCGCTTCATCAAACCTCGCCTCCTCGACCCGGACAACTCGACACACAACGGCTCCGACGCACGCAGACTCGGCGGAGATGGTCGAAGGAGACTGCTTGGTGTGCGGGACCAGCACGACGAAGCGCTGCAAGCCCTGCTTGGAGCAGTCTGGCATCGACCTCTTCTTCTGCTCGCCGGACTGCCAGACACTGGTACGTCCTCTTAACTCTCGCTGTTCAAGCCGACTTGCTGACATTCCGTTGACAGGTTTGGCCGGGTCACAGGTCGTTCTGCGGCAAGAATGCGTTTCCCGTCAGGTTCCCGCTCCTCTCCAAGAACGAGGCGCTCGACATCATCCCGAACGTCGAGGTCCCGCTGCTTCGCTTCAACCTCGGCAACGGCGAAGAGAAGCATTCCCTTCTGACGTTCTTTCAGACTTTCCTGCATCCTCAGGTCACGCGTCAAGAGCTTGCGGTGTGTCCCGCTTCCAGCGTTTTCCCCCCGCCGCGCTGACGTCCGACTCGTTTAGAGTCGCATTTGGGCGATTACCGAGACGGACGACGGAAGGGCTAACGAAGTTGTAGTAATGGCGAAGGCCAATCAAGCTCTCCTCTACAAAGCACGCTTCTCCGCCTCGCCTTGCGCTAACGACAAGCCGCTGAAGGAGCTCGTCATCACGCTCGTCACCCAACTTTGCTGTGATCTCAACGAGGTTGGCCTCTTCCCTGTCTTTCCCGAACGTACGCCAAGCGCCAGGCCGAGCTCTTCCACCACATTGTCGCCTTCCAGACCTTTGCTTCGATCTTCTACCAGGCCACCAACAAGTCCTTGGCTGAGCGTCAAGCACTGGCTCAGAAGTACGCCGCGCCTGGGAAGGCCTGCGAAGCCGCGCTCCATACATTTGCGCGCAAGACCTTCGGCCAGGACTCGGACGACAAGTTGAGCAGGGCGTTGGTGGCAGCGGCGTCGCGCTTCACTCTCCGTTACCCGTGATGCGTTCGTTCTTGCTTGGTAGGATCACTGCACTTAACAGTCGTCGTTGGACTTGGAGAACGGCAAACTAGCGAGAGCTGACCGCTTCTCCTCCTCTTCTCTTCACCTCGCTCACCGCACCGCGTCGCTGGGTGCTCGTAAGGCTTTGCTGACCTCGCCCGGACTGCTGTTTGACCGATCTCGCTGCTCTCGTCGCCGCCCGACTCGATTTCGCCTTCATCGCTCGCTCAGTCCCCTTCGCTCACCTCTTCCCACAAGACTCTCCCGAGCTTCACGATGAATCAGCAGCCGACTGGAATGTGCATGGTGTGCGGGAAGGAGACGCAGAACCGCTGCTCGAAGTGTGCAGACGCGGGAATCGACCTCTTCTTCTGCTCGCCGGAACACCAGAAACTCGTGCGTTCCGACCCTCTGACCTTCTCGTTAGGCTCCATCACTCACCATGCTACGGCGTCTGCACGCAGGTCTGGCCAGGACACCGCATTTTCTGCGGCTCGCAGGCGTTTCCCGTTTCCTTCCCGCTTCTCTCGAAGGCCGAGGTCGCGAGCATCGTCGGCAACCTCGACAAGACTATCTTCTGTCCGACGATCGATGGGCAGGAGGTCCAGATCACGCTGATGGACCACATCAGGCAAGCTGCGCTTCCAGGTATGGGCGTGCCAGAGACCTTGGTGAGTGCGTTCGCCATGCGCACGTCCAGTGGGTCTCGCGCTGACTGAGCAATTGCGCAGACCCTCATTCTCGGCACCAGCGAAGAGTCTACCGCCCGTCCCGTCTTCCGCAACAACCCCGGCAAACAGCAAGAGCTCCTCCTCTTCCTGCGCATGTCGACCGAGTCTTGCATCGGGACGACTTCCCTTCGCGACGGCATACTCACCGGCCTTTCGCGCCTCTGCCTGTGTCTGACCGACAAGGGAATCATGCCTTACGTTCCCGAGTACGAACGCAATCAGGCGGAGCTTTTCCACCGCTTTGTCGTCTTCCACACTCTCACCGCCTTTGCGATGCGCCCGAACACCATTGCAGAGAAGATGCTTGCCATGCAGAGGTATGGCGAGGCGCTCAAGGAGAGCGAGATCGCCATGTACGCTTTCGCGGAGGGCAAGTTCGGGAAGGCCTTCTCAGAGAAGCTGAAGGAGGTGATCCAGCTCTTGAAGCCGAGGGGTTACGATTTCGTTGTCAAGCCGTAGAAGCTTGTGCGGAGCGTTTGGAAGTCTTGGATTAGCAGAACTTGCACCATCTCGCCGAATGGTCCCGCTTTCTCGCAAAGTGTGTCACTGTCGACCTCTCCGCTTCTGCTCCTGCTTAGACAGCATGCTTGTTGCAATACTCCTACGACTACCCGCGCAGCCGCACCACCTTGACTTGTCCGCCCTTCGCCTTCTTCCTCGGCGTGGGAGCGACGGGAGTTGCATCCTCCTCAGGAAGCTCAGGACGCAAGAGCCGCGAAATGACATTGAACGCATACATCCCTCGCGAGAAGCACTCGCTCAGAGCTGGATCGTCGAGGTCCATACCGCGCTTGAGACAGGCGAAAGTCGTGTCGAAGCACTGCTCGTGGCAATCGAAGGCGTATCGGTACGGCTTGTCCAGCTGCGAAAGCGAGTAGAGCGCAGCAGTAACGCGATGCATGAGAAGCGTCCACCACAACTCGTGTCCCGGGTCGACAGGCGGTTCGCCTGTCTTCTGCCAGTGCGAGAGCCACCGCTCAGCGGCCTCGAAGACGAGTAGGCTGTATAGCTGTCCTTTGTCTCCCCAATCATTATCTCGTGTCCGCGGGCCAGAGGGAACCCCATACAGGCTGCCGAGGCAAGTAACGAGGACATCGTGAAAGGGAATGAGGTCCGTATAGTCGGGAGCGAGTGCTTGAAGATGTCGAAGCAGAGTCTGTCGGACACAAATGCGTCAGTAAGGGACTGGACTCGCCGCCACGATCTGTTGCCGTTGCGCACCTCTGCAGACGTTCCAGTGAGCCGCTCGAGTTCGGCAGCGACTGTTACTGCTTCGTCTACCTGAGTATCAACCTTCCAAGGGTCGAATCCGAAGGCCCGCTGTCGTCAAATGCGTCAGTCCCTTTCTGAGGAAGAACTCAGTATTCTATTGAGGGAACGCACCTCCAACATCTTGCGATACTTGAATCGTGCGAGCGAAGGGCGATCATCCAGCGGCATACGCAGGAGCTGTAGAATCCGCAGACGCAGCGTCTTCTCGAGAGGCAAAGCAAAGCTATCCTTGAAGTGGGTGAACTGGTCTTCTGTGAGGCAACGACAGAAAGGCGGCGACTTCCCGCAGAGGATCGAGTGACCGAGCCAGACCTGCGGCGATGGGAGCGGGCGGTCAGTGCGGTCCTGCAATCAATTCTCCAGCGTAGGCGCACCTGTTGAAAGTGTTCCAGCGAGCAGAAGAAGAGGTCGACGCCTGCGCTGGCACAGGACGAACATCGCTTGGTCGCCTCGGCGTCGCACACGATGCAGCGGCGGGCGGTCAGGGAGGTCATGCTCAGGCTACTGAACAGTCTGAGCGAGTCAGCGAGGCAGGCGGGCGTGCGAGCGGGAGCACAGTGAGTGGTCGAGGTCAAAGAGAGGTCGAGTGAGCGGTTCTCCCTCGTCCTGCTCACCCGCTGCCTCAGATTGAGCTCGCTAGCCGCTCGTGACCGTGCTGCGACTGCTCTCGAGGGTCTACTGACCGGCGCCTCGCTTCCGACGCCCTCCCTCGCCAACTCGCCAACCTCATCAGTCCTCGCGGTCGACTTCGATTTGCACCGCGACAACAGCTTGCGGCGACAAGCGATGGACACGCAGTCGACGGGCGAGTGTCTGGTGTGCGGTAGCGAGACGAAGAACCGGTGCTCAGCGTGCGCGCAGGCAGGAATCGACCTCTTCTTCTGCTCGCCGAAGTGTCAGAAGATGGTGCGTCAGCTTCGCTTCCCGTGCTCGTTTCCTGCGTGCATGTCCTCACTGGCTTGACATGGTGCAGGTCTGGCAAGGCCACAAGCTGTTCTGCGGGCCAAACGCCTTTCCTCTTGCCTTCCCGCTCTTCTCGCAAGCCGAAGCTTCCGACATCCTCGACAGCCTGGAACAGCCGGTTGCGAGAGCGGAAGAGCCTTACACAAGGTCTGCCACCGTCATGGAAGAAATCAAGGCGCACCTGGGTTGGCCAGACGCGACCAAGGCGGACTTGATTGTGAGCTGCCCTCAACCTTGCCGCAAGACACACGATCATTGACCGTCGAGACACGCAGGAACTCATCTCGAGTGGTACCGGTGACGCCGCTCCGTCAGCCTCGCCAGCACTCGATCAGCTGCCTGCAATGCTGGTCTGGTCTCGCTATGCAATTCTTGCAACGCACAGAACCATCGACTCCTTCCGCCAGTTCCTACTTCAAGGCATGGCTGGGTTTTATGCGCTCCTTTTCGGTGCAGGAGCCCTCCCGCCTGTTCTTCCCCAAGACTTGGACGTCCGGTCGGCGAGGCTGCTTCACCAGATGCTTTGCATCCTGACGCTCCACGCCGCCTACTCGCCTCCTTCTCCTTTCGTAGGTGAAGCACGTCCGCCTCCTTCGACGTCTGAGGAGTGCAAGAGGTGCGTTACTGCGTTGATGCAGTACGCTGTCAAGACCTTCGGACTGGAGTACCTGCAGAAGTTGAGTGTGGCGTTCAAAGGCCGTTCTCGTTCGCCCGGCCCGAGCAGGCGGTAGCGCAATGCATCAGGGTACTTCAGCGCTCTGCAGTCCAGCGAGAGAGGCGTTGTCACCGTCGAGAGGTGTGAGCGCTCCTCGACGCGTCTCCTCTTGTTGTCCGCACGCTTCGCTTTCCAGATTGAACGCCTCGTGGGGCCTGCTGAGCACGCTGGCAGGATGGCACACTCGCTAGAACCCAGGCGCACCCGCTCGCACCGCTTCGAACGGCGCGCGACGGCGCCAGCTTGCACCTCCTCATCGAACCTCTACACCCACCCGCAGGCGAGCGACACACTCCCCGTGTACGAGGACATCACGCTCGAGTGGAACCCTGGATGTGTCACGATCGACTCGAGCACCGTCGACTTGTACTTGAGCGTCGAGGAGGACTCGGGATGGCTCGCCGTGCACGAGTGGACGAATGTGCAATACGCGCAGGGGAAGCTCGATACGCAGCTCAAGCCGGGCTGGTGGAACGCTAGCACGGGTGCAGGACAGGTGTCGGCTCAGGTGCGCTCCCTTGTCCTCTTTCCTCCTCGACGAAACCACCCGCTGACCTCCTTGGCGGTTCGTGCACTGCATCGGGGTTGTCTTTCTCCTTCTTCCGACAATATGACATACAGCTCTCGCTCGTTCCGTCCGGTCAACCTCGATGGAACACGCCCGCTCCCGCAGGACCCGTCTTTGCAATCGCCTACAACGGATCGCAAGTCCTCATTCCGCTTGAAGTCTCGGCTTTTTCGCCCGCTAACGCAGTCAGTCACACAGCTACCCTTCTGTCACCCAGTCTGCCGCCTCTTCGAACTACACCGGCCCCTCAGTCGAATCCGTCGCCGACCCCGCGACGAAATCCTCCTCTCCCTCCGGCGGCAAACTCGGCGCAGCAATCGCCGTCCCGCTCCTCGTCGTCGCCCTCGCCGTCGTCGGCTACGTGACCTGGCACAAACTGCGCAAGCGGCCTGAGAAGAAGCGGTTCAGCGCAGTCGTCGACCATCGCATGTCGATGATTTCGCAGGGGACGTGGCAGCCTCGTCCGTCGATGGCTGGGTCGCGCCCAGGCTCCCTCCACACTTCGCACCGTCCGTCGGGATCGCAGTACACGGCTGCGAACAGGCAGTCGTACTTTGCCGACCCAAACGCGCGGCACTCGACTTACTCGTTCGCCGGATCAGGCGTCGGCGTCCCTTCGCCTCTTGGTGCAGGCATCCGCCAGCCTCCGCCTGCAGAGATGCGGCAGACTGGCTCGGGCGAGCGGATGAGTCGCGTTTCGTTCGCTGCGGGAGAAGCACTCGGACGGCCTTCCTTCACCAGTCAAGCTCGACCAGGCAGCGTCCACACCCGTTCATCGCTCCACCAAAGCCAGCTACGCAACTCGACCTTCTTCTCCAGCGCGACCGAGGTCCACTCGCCCCAACTCTCCCGCTCAGCCGGTCCGACATTCGGCTCGAGTCCCTCAATCCCTCGCTCGCCCTCTTCGTCCGTCAGTCTCGCCGTCACCGCCCTAGAAGGCGACTACTTGTCGCGCTCCGGCACGCGCGAAGAACTCGCCTCCATCCGTTCACCGTCGAACTCGTCTTCCCTCGGCGCGCTGGCAGGCTTCTCGAAACCCGTCAAGCCTTTCGGACACGCGCACAAGACGTCTGTTGCGAGCTCGTTGAGGAACGAGTTGTCGAGCATGCCGGCGGCTGCGATTGTTCGAGATGGACGGCTCGCGTACTCGCAGCCTCCTTCGGCATCGGGACAGTCTTCGCCCGTCTCGCCGTTCGGCGAACACGCCCTCTCAGCAGATCTTCCTTCGCCCGCGCTCTCCTCTCCCTCGCTCACCGACTCGCTCGCGAAACTCGAAATCCCCGACTCCTCCATGCCTCGGGCCTTCCACGACTCGCACCGCTCGTCCCAGATCCTCTCACCAGACGAAGCGCTCGCCTCCTACGCTCGGGACGCGACCTCTCCAACTCCAGGCCAAGCGCGTGGAGCGGCGAAGGGCGGACTGGGAGGGTTCTTGGGCGGATGGAGGAGGGCGGGAATGATGAGGAGCTTGACTGGGGGGAGTATCGCAAGTGTGCTCAGAGGCGGTGGTAGGAGAGGTGGGGCGACGGAGGTGGTGAGGGAGGAAGACGAAGACGCTCAGGAGGAGAAGCGCGAGCGTGAGCGCGCGAAGAGTCCGTTTGAGGACCCTGAGGAAGTGGATGAGAAGCATGAGGAGGGCGTCCATGCGGGTCTTGAGCTCGAGTTGGGCGAGTCGGTTGGGTACGCGGAGGGCTTTGAGCGGAGGGAGCAGGAGAAGCGGGATGAGGTGGTGGACGAGAAGAGCGGACATGCCTTGTGAGCTGACGAGGACGTTCGGGGATACCCATACTTTCGGCTTTCTTGCGAGCTTCACCCTTCTCATCGCCAGCCTGGTGCAGGCGGTTCCTTTCGTAGCTTCCTAGCGATACCCGTACCGCACGACTATGCCATGCACCTCCTCTAGCCAGCTAGACTCGTCAAACAAATTGGTCGTTACGTGAAGTGAGCAATACGTGAACCCGAGTCGCCTCATCCCCTAGCACCGAGAAAGTCGCGCAGCCTGTTTCCAACGCTCTTCTTCGTCCTCAGCACCTTGCGCTCGTGCGCCTCCGCCTTCACCCCTCCACCGAAGACATCCTCCATCGCCAAAAGCCTCGCCTGAGCGAGCGCAGCCGTGCGACCTGCGCTGAACGGAGCGAGAACGACAGGCGAGGCGAGGTGGATGTAGGCGTCGAGAGCGGAGGCGTCGTCGTCGTCGAAGAGCGGCGAGGCGGCTTCGTCGTCGGCTGAGAGGTGCGAAGAGGCCCAGGACGAGGCGCGAGAATGAGGCGAGGAGTTGGAGAGGTCGAGACGAGGGGGACGGCGTCGAGGGGAGCTTCGGGCCGACTGACCCGTGCCGGTAGCGCCAGTGCAGTCGTCGCTCAAGTCCGTGGCGTCAAGCAAGCCGCGAAAGTCCTCCACTTCCTCCATCCCATTCCTTCCCGCCTTCGCCAAGCCCTCCTGCATAACAATATCCTCGTACCCTCCGCGCATCGCCTTCGCAAGCTTGGGCGTGATGCCAAAGAAGCGGTCCAGCTCGTCGAGGTCGATACCGTCCGCCGTCCTCGCCGAACGAGGCGGACTCGCCCTGTCGCCGTGCCGCTCGCGACGTCGACGAGGCGTGGCGGGCTTCTTCTTGGGCGACTTGCGCGGCGAACGCGGGAACGGGGCGGCGGAAGAAGTGCGAGGAAGAGGTGGCGCTTTCTCGCGGCGAGACTTGCCAGACGAGCCGAGGGACAGGAAGGCGAGTGAGCGCTTCGAGCGAAGGGACGGGACGGAGACGGGTGAGGTCGGGTCGATGTTGAACGCAGGACAGTCGGGTGAGGAGGAGGAGGAGGGAGCGAAAGCCGGACTGAGAAGGTCAGTGGGCGAAGTGCGCCGCGTCTTGCTGGGACTGCCAGACGAATGAGGCGTGCGACGGGGAGAGCGCTGGGGTGACTTGCGAGGCGACGCGCGAATCGTCGTCTCGGTGGTCGAACGCTTGAAGGGATGATGGCGGGGCGAAGTGGGATGGTGCGGACTGCGAGTCTTGCGAGGTGACTTGGGCGGTTGCGCACTGCGCGGCGAAGGCAGACGACCAGTGGCGAGGAACGGCGACTGAAGGGCGGCGACGGGGAACGAAGGTGAGAGCGGGCTCGATTTTGACAGGCTCGAGTACAGCTCGTCCTCCCACGCTGAGCTGACATCGTTGTCTCCGTCGATGCCCATGGCTTGAAGGCTGTCGACGACGCTGCACGCGTCCCATGCCGCCGCGAGAGACGAGGATCGAGGGGCAGGCGTGAATGGGTCGGCGGGATTGACGAAGCAGCCCTCGAAAACGACGAGGTCTTCGTCGGACGAAGTTGCGGGCGTGCTCGAGCGAGAGTGCGATCGTCCGTCGTCTTACGACGTGCTCGATCGTGACGACGTGGTCTCGCTCGCTTCTGTGAGCATTGGGGCGAACGGGTTGCGGCTGCCGAACCTTCGGGCGCTGCTGGGAAGCTTCAGATGGGGGACTGGCGGCACGTCGGCGTACAGATTCGAGAGGATGCGCGTACGCGATGCCCTCGGCGTGGCATCGTCGAAGCTGTAGACGCTTGGCGATAGTCCAACCCCCTCACGAGGAGTTGCGGGTGCTTCGGGCGAAAAGGAGAGGAAGGAGGATGCCGTTGACGAGACGGGCGTCCTTGGTGGCGAAGAGGTGGACATGTCTGCACAGAGAACCGTCAGTAAACTGTTGGGAGCAGCAGAGAGAAGAGGCGTACCGTGAGGCAGAAGAGACGGTTCGTAAGAGTCGTTAGGAGAAGGGCAGCAGCAAGCAGAAAGAGCGACGCGAGCGGCGGTATGGCCAAGAGACGCAAGAGTCGATACAAGAGCTGGTAGAGTGCGCGAGAGGTGGACGAGAAGCAGCGTCGGCGAGGAAAACAAAGCCTTTGTCTGGCTGCGAGGAGGAGGGGCTTGTTGCTGCACGGCGCGAAGAGGCCGGTGCGCGTCTAGCCTTGTCCTGCTTCATAATGACGTCGTCGAGGCTCGAGCGGAACAACAACAACGGAAGAAAGGGAAGCGGAGAGCGAAGAAGCCGACGGGAGAACAAAGGGAGAGGAGGCGGTGCCGGCGCGGTCGAGTTGTTGTGGTCGGCGGCGTACGGTGCATACGGCGCAGCGGCACCGTCGGCGATGTCAATGTAGCGCCCGTTACAAGTAGAGATGAACGAAATGCGGATGCGGTAGTGTCTAGCGTGCGAGGGTATCCTTCCGCTCCTCCTCCTCCTCCTCCTCCTCCTCCTCCTCCTAGAGCTCCTCGTCGTCGTCGTAGTCCGCGAGCAACTCCGCATCCATATCGAGCCGCAGCGATCGGTAACCTCCTCGTCGATTCCGCCGGCCGACGAAAGGCAGCTCGATATCCCGCAGCTTCTCGATGGCGACGCCAACAATTCCGATGAGGAACCACGGCACGCTGACGAGGAACTCGACGACGCCAGACCGTCCAGGCTCGCCAGGTTCGGGCAGGCGGATGCGGCCCTTGCCGCTTCGTCGGCGATTCCACCAGAAGGCGGCGAGCGCGGCGAGGCCAAAGGGGAGGACGGCGATCGTCGCCCAAAAGAAGCCGCCGCGCCGCGAGTGCCCGGGACAGACGTGCGCGGGACCCTTGTCGAGCTGGAGGCCGCCGACGCACTTCGAGTGCGGGACCTTGCGCATATTCGTCCGCTCGTACCAGAACGGCTGATCCCACGCGCACGTCTGGTCCGACTCGAGCGGCTGCGCGCCGTCGACGAGGACGCACTCGCCGCGAGCGTTGCGCTTGTAGTTGAACTCGCTGCGGGACGAAACGTGTCAGCTCCTGAGAGCGAGAAGTGGACGAGAAGGCCGAACCATTCGAAGTCTTGCTCCGTACAGGCGCAATACTTCTCGATCTTGTGTGGCTGCGGAAGTCGCTCGCCAACGAAGCAATTGCGGTCGCGGATTCGGCGGTGGTAGAGCGCCTGCATGCCGAACAAACACGGCTCGTCCCGGTTCTCGCTCGGACTCCACAGTTCGAAATCGTCATTCGACGGGTGGGCGAGGTCCAGCTTGCACTTGATGTTGGTGATGGAGGAAAAGTCGAGGTGAATGGCGACCGTCTGGTCGGGCCGATCGGGCTTCGTCCCGAAGAGGATGAACTTGCGGCTGGTATCCATCGGAACGGTGACGATCGACTTGACGCGAACGGTTTCGCCAAACGAGTAGTCCTGCCACGAGAGGCCCTGGTTGAGCGTGTACGTGACGTGGTCGGTCGGCTGCTCGTCGTTCGCCAAGATGAGAATCGTCCCCTGGTCGCCGAACTCCCACATGTGGGCGTCCTTGTGAACCTCTTCCCACGTAAAGCCGCCGTCGCGAGTGAGGAAGGTGTCCGAGTCGGTGTACGAGATGAGGTGCTCGCCGACATTGCCGACCGCCAGCATGACGCCGGTCGCAGAAGGCGAAGAGTAGGTCGCCCGCGGGTCGTCACGCTCCGTGTAGCCGTGGATGTGGAGGGCGCAGTTCTGCGAGAGATTCATCAGCATTGAGAGAGCGCAAGAAGGAAAGCTAGATCGAGTCGACGCGACGCCTCGAGCACTCACCGTTCCTCGACAATCGTACGCTTGACCGAGCGCGTCCTTCGCCGGCGGGTTGAGGGGCTTCCACCTGCCGCCGTCGTTGTGCGTGATCCGCGTCTGAAGCTTCTTGTTGCTGCTGAGCGCCGCCTCGTCGGGGTTTGAGACGATGTTGACAACCGCAATGCCGTCGAGTCCGATTGACTTCTCGAAGTCAACAAACCCGCGGCCATTGCGATTGACGTACTCGAGCGAGGGACCGTAGTAGGTGCCGTTCGAGTTCGACTTGAAGAGCGTTCCCCATTCGCTGCCGACGTCGGCGTGCGTTGTGACGTGCAGGAAGACCGAGTCGGTCGTTGACTCGAGAACGGTGTACGCCTGGTTCTCGAGGTGCATGTTGGGCGGGAAGCGGGCGAGGGCGAACGTCTTGCCGTCCATCGAGACCTTGAGGCCGATCGCGCGCGTGTTCTCGTACGTCTCGGCGACAACCATGTAATTCTCGAACGTGGCAAAGCCAACGATCGAGGAAAACAAGGTCGTCTTGTGCGAGTAGAAGAACTCGCCCGAGATGAGCTGGAGCGGGTTGTTGTTCTGGTAGACGGCGCGCTGCGAGCCCTTTTTGTCGCGGTACGCCTCGCAGAAGATCGTCTTCTCGTCGATACGGAACTTCTTGTCGCGGCCCCAGCTGCACACGCGGACGTACTCCTCGAGCTTGCTCCAGTTGCGGCCGTTGTCCTTGGTCATGTAGGCGACGGCGCGACAAGTCGTCGAGTCGTTGTCGCCGCAGTTGATCTGGCCCGTCCAGATGAGCCAGTCGGCCTTGAGCGGGTGGAAGTCGAGGAGGGGGATGCCGAGACCGTTCGGGTCGGCTGGGGCGGTGAACTTGTTCCAGCTGTTGCCCTTATCGGTCGTGTAGTGCACAGTGCGCGAGTCGGTGATGAGGTAAGCGCGATCGCGGGCGTAGCCGTGCATCGTCATCGCGAGGACGTTCGCCTCGCTGACGGCCTCGTGCCACGAGAAGCCCTGGTTCATCGACTGCCAGACGCGGTTCTTTTTCGTGAAGGCGAGGATCGTGTGCGAGTCGCCGAAGTAGGCGTGGTCGATGACATAGCCGGGGAAGGTGAACTACGGAGCAGCAGCGAGGGGTCAGTCGGATCCTTCGCGCGAGAAAGTCGCTTCAACTCACCGACTGGTGCGTGACGAGTCCTGGCGTCTCCTGACCCGCATGGCACGGCTTCTCGACCTTGGCGTCCTTCTTGATGCCGCGCTTGACGTCGCAGGTATTACCGGGGATGAGCCGGAAGCCGCTCGAGCCCATGAACTTGTCGCCGTCGCGCAAGCACTGGCCGGGCGGGGTCGGTTCGGGACCAACAAGCGTGCAGCCGCCCATGCCGTCGGGCGCAAAGTTGTAGTCGCTGCGGGTGAACGGCGAGTTAGCTGGGAACCGAGACGAGCGCGACTCTTGACGCACCACTCGTAGTCCTCGTCGTCGCACGGGCAGTCCTCCTCGCGCCCGACCGGGTCCTTCCACTTCTCATGAACGACGCAGTCGGCGTCCTGCTTCCGTCGCATGAACCATTGCTGCGAGAGTTGAGCGAGTCAGCGAGCTCCGCCAGCAGAACAATCGCGACCCGGCTGGTCGCAAACCAAGGAAGCGAACGAGCGCTTTGCAGACCGCCCACTCACCTTGTGACCCATCAAGCAATCCGGCTGTCCTCCGATCGTACGCGCGTACCACTTCTCCATGTCCTTGTCTTCGCACTTCCGCTTGCCCAAGCTCTCAAAGTCCATGTAGACGATGACGTGACGTTCGCCTTGCGAGCCCTTGTGCTTCGAGTTGCGCGTGAGGGTGCCGAGGAGAATGAACTTGAGCGAGGTCGAGTCCGGGACGGTGGTGAGGAGGCGAGCGCGGAGCTTGACGCCGAGGTCGAACTCGTACCTGCGCATCGCGAGGATCTCCACAAATCAGCATCAAATTAAAGAGCGACGAGAGGCGCCGAGCAGGGAGCTGATCCTCGCCACGCACCAAGTCTTGCCGTAATCGAACGAGTACTTGAGCTCATCCGTCGGCTCCTCATCCTCGACCATCACGAGCACAGCGCCCTGATCTCCAAACTCGTACTTCTTCGCTCCGTCATCGACCATCCTCCACGTCAACCCTGCGTCGGTCGAGACGAACGTGTCGCAGTCGTCGTAGGGGAGGAGGCGGGAGCCGATTGAGCCGACGCCCATGACGAGGCCGGGTGCGGTCGAGGAGAAGACGCGGCCGTAGTTGTGAGGCTGGGTGACCGAGTGAAGGTGGAGAGAGCACGAGTCCTGCGGGTGCGAGAAGCGGGAAAGCAAGGCGTCAGCGAGAACGCGATTGGAGGGCGCCGGAAGGACGCACGATGTCGTCCGTGTCGCACTTGACCTTGCGGCCCTTGTGGTCGACCGGCGGCGCCTTGATGAGGCTCCAGTGCCCGCCTGTGCGCAGCATCCTCGAAGGTCAGCCTGCTTCACGGCGCTGCCGACTCGCGAGGCAGATCAGGCTGGTCGCACGCACCGTCATCGAACGTGATCATCGTCTTGAGGTCCTTCTCATGTCCCGCCTCGACCTCGGCAACGTTCCTAACCGTATTAACCATCGCGACTCCCTCGACGCCCACAATCCGCTCAAAGTCGACAATCCCATTCTTGTTCCGATTGGTGTTCTCGAGGCTGCGGACAAAGTACGTCCCGTTCGAATTGGACGTGAAGAGCGTTCCGGCGGTAGCGGACGGCGACGAGTTGACGTCGACGAGGATCGAATGTGGGGTAGACTCGACGATCGTGTACGCATTCTCGCGCAGTCCGTGTCCGTGAGGGAACTGCGCGCGCGACCAAGTCGACCCGTCCTCTGTCACGTACAGGACCATCTCGCCCGACCCTTCTCCCGCGCCGCCTTTGTCGTCTGAGGTCCCGCCGAGCGAAGGCTTGAGCGCAGTGACGAGGTACTTCTGCACTCCGCCGATCCCAACAACGCCCTTCGCTTCCCTCCCAATGCCCAAATCGACGTACGTCCGCTCCTTCTCGAACCAGTCCGTCGAGCTCCACAACCTGCTCTCCCTCAAGCTACGCGGCGTACCGCCGATAAGGGAGGAGATGGCGTCTTTGAGAGTGGAGCCGGTGGAGGAAGTCGAGGACTGCGAGGCGGAGGGCGGTTCGTAGGCGGCGCAGTAGACGAGTTCGTCCGGGACGTAGGCGGCCATCTCTTCTTTGTCGTGCGCGAAGATGCAGCGGGTCGTGTAGGGGAGGAGGGGCTTGGGCGACGAGGCGAAGGCGTCCTTCGTGTAGAAGGTCTGCGTGAGAAGGAAAGTCAGTGGGCGAGCTATCTTGTCGGGCAAACAGGGTCCAGCTGCTCGCGCAATGTCGAGCGTCGACCCAATGCTCCGCGCTAGACTCGCACGAGCGAAGCGACTGCCACGCACCTCATCATGACAAACCCTCCCCTGCCACCCGCCCACATCCTCGCACTTCTGACCGGCGAACAAAATCCAATCCCACTTGCGCGCGTGGAAAGAGAGCGTGTTGGAGGAGAGAGAGGGAGCGAGGGCGGTGACGAAGGATTGCCAGGTCTCCCCGCGGTTCATCGTGCGGTAGTGCGTGGTCGATGAGGACAGGATGAAGGCCTGCGCAAGGGAGCCAAGGGAGCAAGTCAGCGAACACGTCTCGCCTCAACGCTCAGTCGCTAGCGCTCGTCCGCAGAGAGTCTCGACTAAGCGAAGGCAAACGAATCCACTGCCAACTCACGATACTGTTATCGTACGGATGCTCGATAAGCATGTACGCATCGCCCCTCGGCACGCCCTCAACGAGATGCCATTCCTTCCCCTCATTCGGCGAGCGGTACACGTCGCGCGCGATCTGGTCGTGGTAGAGGACGACCTGCGAGGAGGAGGGGTAGGTCAGCGAGATCGGGTCAGGGCGGCTCGGTTGGGGCTACTGCAGTCTCGTAGAGATCCCAGGACTGTCTGCGAGTACTGGCAGTCCTCCCACGAGCGAGCAGCAGCCCTTTGCCTCTTCGCAGCTGATACTCGACACGCCAGCCTCCCAATCCCGACCACGCCTCGCAGGACCTCGTACGCGCCCTCGATAGACCCGTACTCTTCCACTTTCCATCTTGACTGCCCACCGAGCCCTTCAAACGCGCTTCCCCCGCCAACACGCCACGCGCCCCACTTGCTCGCCCTCTCGCCCTCCTCGTCCTCCCACATCGTAGGGAGGGCTCGAACGCACAGGCGAGTCCTCAAAGTAGGTGATCTTGCTAGGCAGGTTGTCGAAGAGCGAGTGCGAGAGCTGGGGTTTCGGTCCTTCGGGTGAGGCGGCGGCGAGGGAGGTGAGCGCGAGCACGACGAGCGCGATGAGCGGCAGGAAGAGCGCGGGTGGGCGCCAGCGTCGATGCGAGGAAGGCATCGTGCGCGCTGCTCGAGTCCAGCTGGCGTGTGAGGAGCGAAGAGCGAGGTGGAGCCGCGTAATCTTGAGCATTACAACCGAGTTTGTATTGAATTTTGTATTGGTGAAGCATTACAATCGAGTTGTATTCATGTTTGTAATCGGAATACAACTGCCTTGGCCTCCTTGCTCGCTCGTCCTTCTCCCTCGACCCGCTCACTCTCGCTCGCTCACACACCGCGCTGGGGCTTGCTGCTACCTGCAAACGCTCACTCGACTACGACTGACCACGCTGAACCAATCCGCAACCGCCGCGCCGCTCAAGCGCGACCACTCCAGCAACTTTTCCTCCTCGTACGTCTCGCACTCTCTCCCGCGCGCGCCAGTGACGATACACCCCAGTGCATGGCTTGCGGAATCCCAAGAAGCGCTCTGCGTCTTCCCTCCTCCCTTTCCCGGCGACTCGGTGGGAACAACCCGTTCTTCGTGACCGGGCCCTTGGGTTTGTTGGGAGGGGATCAAGGAGCGGTCGATGGCCACGCTTCGACATGGCGAGATACCCATTTTAGACAAGCATATGACCGAGGCGTACACAGCAGGAGAACCGTTGCGAGTTGAGCGAGGGTGCTGACCTTGCTCTCGATTCTCGCAGGCGCAGCTCAGCTTTCTCCGCCTCTTCCACCTCCTTTTCGAGCGCGCTATACCTGCTCTCCTCCTCTTCACCGCTCAAGCTCGCTCTCCGTACGTCCCTCCCCTCCTCCCCGTCTCCATCTTCCATCCTCGCCGCTCGCCCCCATCTCATCCAAATGATGAACTCAATCAACCGCAAAGCATGTTTAGACTGCCGAGGGGGCTTCTGACGGAAGTCTCCGGTGCGGATCCCACTCACGTCAGTCTCGATGCATTCTCGACGATAGGGCGAGCGCGAGGTGCTTGCCAACGCACGGCCTTGACTTGCTTGTCCCTCGTCCAGTACGGGCGGGGCGGGAGTCATGGCTGTCTGGCACGCGTGCGCGGGGCAGGAGCAGCACGGCATTGATCGCATCCGCAGGAATAGCTGAGCTGACGCCGTTCGTTCGCCTCCGCCTCGCAGTTTTCTGCTTCCTCGGCCTCTCTGCTGCTTCCCGTCTCTCGGCGCCTCGCTGCATGGTTCGCGCGATTTCTAGTACAGTACTCGATGTCGGGCATCCTGCAATGCCGTCGTTCGCGCCCTCATTTCCCCCGAGAGCAGAGCGAGAGACTTCGATGCTCCTGAATTGCCGCCCCGCTTGCTTCGTGAAAGCCGCCGCGCTCACGATTCACAGGCTATCGGCTCAACGGAAGCGTCGCTCGTGAGCCAGTACAGCAGCTGCCTTGCGTCGTCGCCCCACCTCCCTCTCCTCCTTCTCTCGCTCATGTCCTCCTCCTCGCCTGGTTCTCCCAGCTCTACCGATGCTGCCAAATCCGCTCCGATCAGTCCAGCACTAGACTTCTTCGCCGGCACAGTCGCAGGTGCGGCTCCCTTCGTGTTCTCGCTCGTTCAACCCGCAAACTGATGAGAGTGTTTGTCGGCGTGGGACAAAGGGATTGCGAGTCTTGTGACGGGTCATCCGTTTGATACTGGTGCGTCTGCCGCCTGGCTGACCTTTTCAGGCTCTGGGAAGCTGTGCTGACGGTCGTTCGTCTCCTACTCTCCTCCATTCCCTCTCATCCCTCATTCTTCCGCTCGTGCGCACAGTCAAAGTCCGTCTCCAGACCCAACCACGCACCCTCTCCCCCTCTGCTGCCCTGGCTCTCGCCGCCGGAGAAGCAGGCAAGAAGGACAGCCTGTATTACCGCAATGCTGGGCATGCGTTCGTGAGGGTTGTGAAGGAGGAAGGGGTGCGTTCCGTTGTTTTTCCGCTTGAGAAAACCTCGCGAGAGCGGGCACTGACGAGCGTGTATATCGCGGACCGGTACGCACAGGTTCGAGGGCTGTATAAGGGAGTTGTGCGTGCGACTTTCCCTCCTTTCCGCATGCTGAACTGCCCTGACGCCTTCTCACGCTCTTGCAGACGTCGCCTATGGTCAGTCGCTTCCTGAGCCTCTCGATTCCGTCCCCAGCGAGCGAGCCTAACGCGACTCCCGCTCGCAGCTCGGCGTCGCCCTGATGAACGCCTCAGTCTTCACCTCCTACAAGTACACCATGAACCTCCTCTCGCCAGGCGACGGGCAGAAAGAGCCGGGACTGGGAGAGGTGGCGATTGCGGGAGCGGCGAGCGGGGTGTTCACTTCGTTCGTCCTTTCGGTTCCCGCGGGAGTTTGAGAAGCTAATGTACTTCGTTCAGGGTTATCACCACCCCAATCGACCGGCTGAAAATCCTCCAACAATCCGTTCTCCCCTCATCCTCCTCCTCCGCCGCCGCTTCCACACGGCCACCCTCCCTCCTCTCCCTCCTGCGCACCCTCTCCCTCCCCTCCCTCTACCGCGGCTGGTCCGCCACCCTCCTCCGCGACCTCGGCTACGGTCCTTACTTCCTCACGTACGAATACGTCGTTCGAGGCGGGTCGTTCGGTCTCGAGAGAAGGCATTTGAAGAGGGACTTGAGGGAGGAGGTGGAGAGTGAGGTTTTCGGTGAGCGTGCACAGGAGGGAGCGGCGAGTCCGGGCAGGGTGTTGCTCGCGGGTGGGTTGGCGGGGATTGTCGGATGGGGGTGCACGTGAGTCCCGCCGCACGCCGCCTCTGCTCTGACCTTGCACGAACACGGGGTCTGACAGATGCGTCGCGGCTTGACACGCACTCACAGCTTCCCTCTCGACGTCGTCAAAACAAAGATTCAATCCGTCCCTCCAGCCTCCCTCTCCCCTTCCTCCTCCTCGGCCATGGCTGCGCAATACTCGAACATCCTCGGAACCATCCGCACGTCCTATCGCGAAGCCGGGTGGAGGGTATTTGTCGCGGGGTTGGGTCCGACGCTGGTTAGGAGCGTGCCGGTGAATATGGTGCGCGGCTCCTTCCGGCTCAACTCAGCTCTCGTCTGCCGACCGACTTCTTGTCTTCGGGACGATGAAGAGCGGTGGCGGTGTTCGAGGAGCACGCTGACGATCTCGAAAACGTGGAACAGGTCACCTTCGCAGTTTTCGAGCTCGTCGTCGCCGCATTCCGCTAGACCCCCTCGCCTAGCCTACATCGTCGACTAGATCTAGAGGCTCACTTACTGGGCACATACGCTTGCCGAAGAGTTAGCTCCTCGTAGAAGCCGGACAGACACTCCTCCTCTCGCCTCTCGCATGCAACTCGCTATTTATCTCACGCCTCCCCGCTCTCTGCTCAACTCGCGCGGCACTCCCTGAGTCACCTCGGCGAAAGACAGGAAGCGAGACGACCGCCGGATGGGAATAAACGAATGTCTGTTTGCAAGAACCTTCGCTATGCGGAGAACGGCAAGGAGCGGTACGGCTGCAGCGACGGCGGTGGAAAGAACGATCGAAGAGCTTTTGGAGAATTCGAAAGGCGAAAGGACGCGGGAGACGTGAGAGATGAGTGGAAGACGAGCGAGATCAATGCTTCTTGGTCGGCGCGGGCTTGTGCGTCGTGGTCTTCTTCTTCGTCGTAGTCTTCTTGTGCGTCGTGGTCGGCTTCTTGGCTACTCTCACCGGAAGGAAGCGGGTACGGTCAGCCTCCGCCCTCAGAAGGGTCGCGGGCGAGCGGGGAACGCACTGGTCGTCGGCTTCTTAGTAGTCGTCGGCTTCGGCGCAGGCTTGGTCGTCGCATACTTAGCCGCCGAGATAGTCGCCTGCTTGACGCACTGGCTGGAGTTGGCCGGCTTTTGTCCCGCAGGAGTCGGGTTGACGCCCTGGTGCCAGGTCGAGGTCTGGCCGTTCTTGAGCTTGTATTCGCCGGGAGGCATCGCGACGTTGTCGGCGGCGCAGGTGTCAAAGCCGGAGCCGTAGTTGCCCGGGTCATTCCACATGCAGCCTGTGAGATGAGGGAAGGTTAGCGGAGCGAAGGGAGAGCAGAACGACAACGTTGGGTGAGGCGCCGTGCTGTTCCGACGGAACAGAGGAAGGAAGAAAGGAAAGGTAGCGCACCCATAACGTCGTAGATGTGCTGGCACCACTTCCACGCATCAGGGTCGGAGGGGTTGCAGATGCGGATGCAGAACTCTCCCGACCCAATGAATTGGTGCCACTCCTTGATCTGCTTCAGACCGCCAAACTGCGAGCTTGTCACTACTGATCCGACTGGATTCCCATTACCGTCAGCGCCGTGCGGGTCCAATTCGCCCCCTTCGTCGCCGCGAGGGACGTTCATCTTGGTGAAGTCGCCTGTGCCGGTGATTTGAATGTCTACGCGTCAAGCGAAGGGTCAGCCGCGACAATCATCGTCCAGCACAAGGTCCAGCAGCGCCGCGCAGGCAGCGGTGATCCAGAATGAAGGAGGAAGGAGAGGGACGAGAGAGGAACGCACACTTGGACGTCTTCTGGTAGTGAACGCTCTTGAGCGCTCCAGCGGGGATGAGACGAGCTCCGTGTCCGGCCTTGGTGCACCACGCAACTTCCTACGTGGACGAACGAACGCAAGTCAGCTCGGAATTTTCGTCGAAGAAGAGGAGGGAACGCACATAGCGCTCCGAGTCGCCGATGGTGGCCTTCTGAGGAGGGGCGTAGAGGCAGAAGTCGTTGATGGACTCGATGTGGACTGCAAGATGACTTGGCGAGGTCAGCGCTACGAGTGAAGGAAGAAAAGACGAGGAGGGGGACGGACGGGTCTGGCACTTTGACGAGGGCGAGTCGCCGTACTTCTCGCAATCGTTGTAACTGTTGCGGCGAGGCTTGCGCTGTCAGTACCTGGGCTTTAACAGCACAGGAAGCTGTTTTTTGGCGAGGAGCAGGCGAAGGGTCTGGTCGAACGGAGAACCCGCGACAGTCGTCGTCCCCGTCTCGCCCGCTTCGTGAGTCCACTGTCCCAGTCAAGCTGATTCCGTGACTACTGCGAGGCTCAGGCAGTCCCGCCAGCCCCAGCGCGTCCCCTCGCAAAGTGCTCGACCCGCTCAGTTCGATCACTTCCTCCTCGTCGCCAAACACGGCGTCCTCGTCGCTCCCAGCCAGCCCATCAACGCCCCAGCGAGCTCAGCAGACGAGTAACAGCGCACACGTACCCGTACTGGCCCTTCTCGCTCGTGTGCGGGAGGTTGTTCGGGTCGACGGTGGCTCCTGCGAGAACGCTCGAAGTCGCGGCGGCAGCGGCGGCGAAGAGGAGGGAGTACTTCATTGTCGAGTTGGGCGACAGCAGTTATGAAGTACCGGAACAGAAAAGGAGTGACTGGAGTGAGCGAGAAAGACGAAGAACAAGAGAGGAGTGAAGTTGTTTGGCGGCCGCCAAGTTTGGTCCGGTTACGAGGGGTGCGTGCACTCGCTTACTGCGACCCCTTTCAACGGGATCAAGTCTGCGGAAAAGCGAGAAGAGCGATCGTGCGAACGGTCGAGGCTGCCCATCCACGATCGCGTCTCCCGCTCTCACGCTGGGACGTGTTGGCTCACCGACGACGGCAGCGTCGTTGTGTCGACGTTGGGTGCACGCTCCGTCCAAGTGGTACGCCGATAGAGGCAGTGGGCGACGGGGAGAGACGACTCTTTCGCAGAGTGACCTTCCTAACGCGCCACGACTCGTTCACCCGCGCTTCGACGTGGTTTACGCTCTGCCACGTCGTTTCGTACTCGGGGGCAAAACGCCGTCCACTCGGAGTGACGTTGGAGTGCTCGCTCGCACCGGACGACTCCAAGTCTGCCTCTGCTCTCCTACAGGCATCAATCTGGCTTCGACAGCTACGAGACTGATCAAACAAGCCATGGCAGACCACGCAAAGAAGTGCGTTCATACTCTACCTCTCCTCTCCTCGCTCGAGGACGAACTGACGTCCCCCGCCAACTCGACTCGGTGCAGCATCGCACGCTGCAAGCGCCTCATCCCGCCTCTCTCGCCTGACCTACACAAAGGACAGGCTGGCCGCATTGGTGTACTGGGCGGGTCGAGGGAGTGCGTCCTGGCTCTTTCGTTCGTCTGAAGGTGGAGGAGTAGAACTGATGTCGCTCGTTGAGAACAGCTACTCGGGCGCTCCGTACTTTGCTAGCATGACGACGCTGCGGTTGGTGCATCCTGGCCGGATCTGTCGCAGCGGAGGAGACGGAGGCTGACCTCTTGCTCGTGCATTCGCAGGGAGCAGACCTTGCGCACGTTATCTGCGAGGCAGCGGCGGGCAGTGCGTATCAGAGCTTCTATCGTAGCGTCACTGTGCTGACGAAGTTGGACTCGCGGCGACAGACATCATCAAGACCTACTCGCCCGACTTGATCGTCCACACGGACTTGCACGAGGACATGTGCGTCCCGCGCCATCCTTTCAGCGCTCCCATCCTCCATGCGAGCATAGGAGCTGGTTTTGACGGCGTACGATGAACAGTACCGAGCAGCAGATCACGGACTCGCTCAAGGCCGTTCTCCCGCGCTTGCACACGCTCGTGATCGGTCCTGGGTTCGTCCGCTCTCCACCTCTCAGCTCCCTTCTCCTCTCGCTAACTCCCCGCGCACAGCCTCGGCCGCGACCCGCACATGCAACTCGCCGCAAAAACCGCCATCTCGCTCGCGCGCGAAAACGACCTCTACGTCGTCCTCGACGCCGACGGTCTCTGGCTCGTGCAGAACGAGCCGGATGTCGTCAGGGGGTACAAGCGCGCGGTACTGACGCCGAATGTGGTCGAGTTTGCGAGGTTGGCCGAGAGTTGCGTGAGTCTTGCGTTCTTTTCTCTCGTTTGCGACTTGCGGGCGTCGTGCGGGGATGCGTTGCTTTGCCCAGAGCGTTCCGAGACTAATACGCTCCCTCCCGCGCAGAACCTCGACCCCAAGTCGATGCCGGACACCGAACTCGCAGCGGCCATCTCGCGCGCCCTCTCCGGCCCAACAATCGTCCAAAAAGGCCGCGAAGACCGCATCACCAATGGCCAGGACACGCTCGTGAATGCGGTTGTCGGCTCGTCCCGGAGGTGTGGAGGTCAGGGAGACGTGTTGAGTGGTGCGGTTGGGACGTTTTTGGCTTGGGGGAAGAACTATGAGGAGAGGGAGGCGAAGGATGAGCAGTGAGTCCGGCGTTTCTTTTTCTCGCTTTCGCTGGAGGCTTTCGTAGAGGATTGCGTGGCTTTTGGCTCGCTGTCTTCTGCGTCGACCATCTCGGTCAGGAAGCGAGACGAGGCTGATTTCCCTTTCACGTCCTGTCTTCCTGGTCTTTCCTCCTCACCACGCACCCGCTCACAGGGACCCAATCAAGCCCCACGAAATCACCCTCCTCGCCGCCTACGCCGCCAGTACCGTAACCCGTACCGCCTCGCGCCTCACCTTCGCGAAACACAAGCGCTCGATGCAGACGGGCGAGATGCTCGGGTTCGTCGGTCAGGCGTTCGAGGAGGTGTTTGGGACTGAGGAGGTGCAGGATCAGGGACTGCTTGGGGAGGGGTTTGTTGGGAAGGTGATTGGGGCGGTTAAGGGGAGTCTTTGAGCGGGCCAAGGAAGCGTGGGGACGATAGACCGACGAAGCGAGTCGACGGTACGACTTTGCAGCTGTAAATAGGCCGTCAATCAGTGTTCATGCTCGAGCGAGGCGACTACGAACCACACGGAACTGCTCTTCCTCGCTCTTTCTCCTCCCGCTCTCGCTCGTTTGCGGTCGGATAAAGTCGAATAGCCTTCTTTAGCTCTTCCAACGTCAATATGCTGAAAGAGGGCCCGCACGACGTTTGTTGCGATCCATTCACTCCCACTCTCCTCGTCGACGGACCGGGTTGTCCTCGACACTTCGCTCTTCTCGCTCCCACGCTCTCGGGATGGCTCTGCCTGGTCAGCAACCCTTCAAGCGAGTGCGCACAGACGGGTAAGCCACGCACCTTCCTTTCCACCGCACTCGCTCGACCACACCACCCGGCTACCTCTCACCGGCATCACCTCTTCGCCCTCACTCACCTTGGAGCCCGCCTGACACGCTCGCTGTGACCGCAGATTTGCCTGTTATTCGGTCGCCTTCTCCCCCTTCTTCCCGACCAAGCTTGCGGTTGCTGGAGCAGCCAACTTTGGACTTGTCGGGAACGGGAGGCTGAGCGTCGTCAATCAGGATGCTGGGCCAGGGCCGGCGGGTGCGATGGGTCAGGGAGGAATGGGTATGCGGGTGGAAAAAGGGTGCGTCTCGCTCGAGCTACTTTGCCGACTTTCTCCTCGTCGAAGGGATGTGGGGAGGAGGCTAACCTCGTCGAGTGGGCGCAGATTCGACACGCAGGATGGACTGTACGACCTGGCGTGGAGTGAGATTCACGAGAACCAGATTGCGACGGGGAGCGGAGACGGGAGCGTCAAGCTGTGGGATACGATGCTGAATGTGCGTCTTCCCTCTCTCGCTTGCCGTTGTTGCCTGCAAAACGGCAGTCCAACGGCTTCAGGCACAAGAGGAGGATTGGCTTATCGGCTGTGCACAGGATTTTCCGATTCGGAAATGGCACGAACACCAGCGGGAAGTCTTCAGCGTCGACTGGAGCAACACGCAGAAGGAGCTCTTCTGCACGAGCAGCTGGGACGGCACGATCAAGATTGTGCGTTTCTTGCCGCTTCTATGCCATTCGAGCTCATACTGACCTTGCCTCTCGCTCGCAGTGGACGCCCGACCGCCCCGCCTCGCTACAAACGATCCCCGCTCACTCCGCCTGCGTCTACTCCGCTCTCTTCTCCCCCTCCCAACCCTCTCTCATCGCCTCCTGTTCCTCCGACGGCACCCTCAAACTCTGGGACACGCGATCCCCTCTCCCTCCTTCTCAGCCCTCTGCACCTGGCCAACCCGCCCTCGCGACTCCACAACTAACGATCCCCGCGCACCCAAACGCCGAGATCCTCGATCTCGACTTCAACAAGTACGCGCCGCACCTGATAGCGACGGCATCCGTCGACCGGACAGTCAAAGTGCACGACATGCGCGCTGCGTCCTCCACTCCGCCCGCCGGCGCCGCTCCAGGCATGCCCTACGTCCAGCCCAACACGACCATCGCCACGCTGCTAGGCCACGAATACGCAGTTCGGCGCGTCGCATGGTCTCCACACTCTTCTGCCCTGCTCGCTACCGGGTCATACGACATGACTTCGCGGATTTGGAGCGTTGCGGCTGCGGGCGGGGGTGGTCAAGTGGGTGGGTTCTCGGCGCAGGGAGGGATGGGAGCGAGGATTGAGAGAGTGTGGGATAGGCATACCGAGTTTGTGGTGGGCGTGGCGTGGAGTTTGTATGAGGAGGGGCTCGTGGCGAGTTGTAGCTGGGATCAGGAGGTGCATCTGTGGCGGTAGCGGGTGCAAGGGAGCTGTCGACTAGAGCAGTGTTTAGACGTCGCGTCCAGGGATCCTCTCGTGTCGACGTCGGCGAAAAAGGCTAAGGACTACAACAGGGCACGCACGGCGTCTACAACGAGTGAAGAACGATGGTCTACGCCTGCTTGACCTTGGCCTCCTGCTCGAGCTTAATCTTCTCCGCCTGCTCCGTCAACCGCTTGACCGTCTCGTCGTCCTCACCCCTCTCCGCCTTGACCTCTCCCTCCGCCTCCTCGGCCTTACTCTCATCCCCACCCGTAGGCTTCTTCACTCCCAGTCCCATGCATCCTAGCACATACGCGACGCACTTCTCCCTCCTAACCCTCTCCTTCCCCTTCTCCGTCTCCTGATCTGCCTCTCCTACGACGAAAGCCTCGCAAGCCTCTTCGGCTTCCTGTACTGCAGTCTTGCCGTGCTGGTTCTTGATTTCAAAGGCGGAGAGGGGGAGCAAGGGGCAGAGGAGTTCGAGGATGGGGAGGTGGTAGTTGAGGGCGATCCAGTGGAGAGGCGTCGAGAGGGCGTCGTTTTGAGCGATGAGGGCTGATTCGGGGAGGCGAGGGAGGAGCCATCGGACGATGTCTGCGAGCGAGGGAGAGAAGAGAGGGGTTGGACGAGGAGCAAGAGGTCAGCGAGAGTACGACAACGCGGCGAGGCCGGTGTGAGAGGGCATGAGCTGGACTGAACACATGTTCTGACTGTAACAAGCAGCCTAAACGCGCCCACAAAGCCCTCGCAGCCCCTCACGCCCTTCATCTCCTCGTCGCCCGTCCTGGGCTCGACAGACGCTCGCGAAACTCACCGGTGTGCCCGTTCCCGCCCGCCATATGCAGCGCAGTGTTCCCTCGGTCGTCCTTGGCCTTTGCAAGCCACTCGTCGCCGTAGTGCGCCGCAAAGCGCTGGATGTCGCCCAAGTCGTCCTGCTCGACGTCGCCAAAGCGGCAGCAGTCGAGGAAAGCGGCGAGCTCGTCGGCTGAGGGTTGAGGTCGGTCTGCCATGCTAGAGAGCGCTGCTGAGCCCGTCAAGCGAGTGTGAAGGCGTGGACGAGGTCAAGCTGGGACTTTGGGCGGTGCAAGGCTCCCCTGTCGACTCGCTGGATCTCTTCTTCGCGACGTGAGCGTGCAAAGCGAGTGTGTACATTTTCAGACGACGACAACAAACCACAGAGACCGAACACGTGAGCTGGCGCGAAGCCCGGCTCGAAACAAGCGACCGCACCTCGCGTCCCACTTACCTCCCACGCCCACGGCCACCTCCGCGGCCGCCTCCACCGCCATGCGAACACGTGTGGAAGAAGTCGCTGAAGAAGAAGGCGAAGGGGACGCCGCCACCGCCAAACATGTCGTCAAAGTCGGGTCCTTCGGCGTCCTGCGAGCGAAGATGGTCGTCAGTTCCTGCGCTCTATCTACCCGCTAGGGAGCCACGGAGACGCACGCTGTCGCCCATATCGTAGCGCGCGCGGCGCCGCTCGTCCGAGAGGAACTCGTAGCTCGCCTTGACCTGCGAAGTCGCAGCGCAGTTTGACGGGAAGCTGTAGTCAGCGCTCGAGCGCCAGCATTCGTAAGAGCGGGTCGGTAACGCACCTCCTTGAAGCGCTCCTCATCGCCGCCCTTGTCCGGGTGCGTCTCGAGCGAGAGCTTCTTGTACGCGGCACGGATCTCGGTCGTCGTCGCGCCGCGGTCGATGCCGAGGATGCCATAGTGGTCCTGTGAGTGGCGACGGCACTCGACAGCTAGTCAGCTCTTACCCTCCGTCAGCGTCAAGAGCGACAACCTGAGGACCCGCCAAACTCACCTTCCTCTTCGCCTGTTTCTCCTTCCACCTCCTCTCCTCTTCCTCCCTCCTCTCCTCCGCATCCCCCTTCAACTTCTCACTCCTCACCTCATCCCTCTCCTTCTCGATCTGCCTCTTCTCAGCGCTGTCGGGAGGAGCGAGCGAAGCGGCTTTGATCAAATCGTTGAGGGCGTTCGCGAGGTCGTCGAGCTTGCGGTAGGCGAGGGAGCGGAGGCGGTAGGCTTTGCAAGTAGGAGCGCGGGAGATGGAAGCGGTCAAGCCTTCGATAGCTTGGAGGGCGCCGTCGTTCTGCGCCAGGGGGAGTTTGCGCAGTCAGGACCGACTCTCTGATCGGGTAATCCCGGCGGACGGTAGCAATCAAGTAAGCTTCGCTACGCACCTTGTAAAGCGCCAACCCGCGGTTGAGGTACAACAGCGCCTGGACCGCCTTGTTGCCCGTATCGACCTTGAGCGCGTCGGTGTACTTGCCGATCGCCACCTTGTACTTACCAGCGTCGAAAGCTTCCTTGCCTTCGTCTTTGAGCGTGCGGACCCGGCGGATGCGGTCGGCGAGGATCCTGACGAGGCGGAGGGGCGGGAATCAGTCACGCTCGCATAAGGGTCTGGGCGAACGCCTCGGGACTGAAGCAGATCGTTTACTGAGGCCATAGGCGTCGCTTCCAGCCTGCACACGAGCGAGAACGAGCAAGGAAACCGGCGCAAAACTCACTTGACCTTCTCAATCATAGGTCCCGCGACCGCTTCCTGCGCGCTCGAAATGGCGGTCGTAGCGTCCGCGAACTTGCCGACTTGGTACAGCGCCTGCGTCTTGTAGTAGAAGACGAGCTGGCGGTCTTGCGGCTTGGTGCCGAGCGTGTCGCTGCGTTGAGCGCGAGGGAAAGGTCAGCTTCGCCTCGACTCAGAGGGTGAAGACTGCCGCGCACCTCGCAAACTTCTCGAGTTCGCCCCACTTCCTCGCGCCCTCGAGCGCCTCAAACTTCCACACCTTGGCAGCCCACGGCCCGCCCCTGTGCTTTCCACCTCCCCTCCCACTTTCCTTTGACCAAAGGAGCTTGGCCTCGTTCCACTCTTTCAAAGCGCGGTCGAACTGCTTCTCCCGCAGCGCGAGCTTGATAGACGAGACGTGTCCCGCCAAGCGCTCGATCTCGGCTGCTTTGGAGGGGTGCGGGGCGGGGAGCGAAGACGACGAGGACGAGAGGAGGAGCGAGTAGGCTTCGCCGGAGAGACCGACTTCGAGCAGGTCGCAGGCCTCGCGGACCGTGTCTTGTGGAGTGCGCTCGGCGGGAGGAGGGGTTGCTGGAAGTGTGAGAGGGTGTTGAGCGTGTGTCGAGGGAGGCAAGGACCCGGGAGGAGAGGGTCCAGGCGAACTTGTCCCGTTCACAGTCGGCTTCTGCGCGCGAGCGGGCCTGGGCTGCTCGTGCACGATTCCATTGGAGCCTGGCAAGCCAGCTTGAGGCGCCGCACTGCGAGCGAGAGGCAAGAAAACGCGCTCGAAGTCAGGTCGCTGAGAGTGGCGAGCGAGAGAGGCGCGCGCGACGCACGGCTTGGGCGTAGCCGTAGAACCCTTCTTGCTCTTCTTCTTGGCCATCGTGTGCGTGTTCAAGCGTATTGAGCGGGTGTGGCGCGAGGAGGATGAGGGAGAACGGGTCGACTGATGAAAAGAGAGGGGTCGAGGAGGCCCGAGGGTCAAGCAGGCGAGCTCTGTCAACAAGGTGCGAAGAGCGTCGTACGGAGCACCCAAGCGCCTTAGGAAACTCCTTGACCTGGGATGCGTCGAAAGCGAGCGAGGAAGGGGAGACGGAGGAGAACAAGCGACAAGTCTGAGCGTAAGGACCAGCGCGCAGAGGTTCAGGCAGCCACCGTAGGCATTTTGCGTCGCTGTGTTCCCGTCGAGTACGCCGGCTTGTCAAGGAATGGGTTCGTTGCCGTTCAACCGATGCATTCCCAGGAGACGGCGACTTCTACGCCTTCTTGTACTTCCGCCGCATGAATTCTAGCGCGACGCCCGCAATTGCCGACACGAACGACGTCACTCCCACTGCGCAAGGACAGACTCGTCAGCCCTGATGCCCTGCAGCGAGAGAAGCTCCCAACTCACCAAAGACGATCATCCGCAAGAATCCGAAACGTCCCCAGCTCGTCGCATCACCCTTCTGCGCTGGGTCATACAGCTTTTGCGAGACGAGCGGCATGACCATTGACGCGACGCCGCGGACGACCGAGAGGAGGCAGTAGACGAGCGCTGCGGCGTAGGGGTCTTGACCTGCTACGTCGCGGGTAGCGCCGGACCACGCACTGCGAGCACGAGGGTTAGCGCAGATTGAGAGGCGAGGAATAGAAGAGGAGCGTACACGATCATCTGCGAGGAAAAGCCAAACAAGACCGCGAAACCGTATGTCTTCGCCAGCGTGTCCGCCCATCCCCACGCGAATAGCGCAATGGCTGTCCCGAGGACGCCACACAAGATCGTCGCGCCCGTGTACGACAAGTCCGAGACGTAGCCTAACGCGGTGCAGCCGACTGATGCGGCGATATTGTATATCCCCACGACGATCTCCGCCGCAAAGGCCGAAGTGGTGAGCGACGAGGCGTAGGTAGCGAGGTAGAGCGATACGGGGAAGGTCGAGAGTGAGGCGAAAAGAGAGGCAAGAGCCTGCGGCGAGCAGCGTTAGCGGTCGACCGGGTCGAATGCGTTGACGACGCACCATGCCCACGAAGATCGGATCGATCAAGACCTTCCAAGGGAAAGCCGGCCAAGGACCACGCTCGCCCTTCCTGACCCTTGGCGGCGGGATGCGAGGTTTGACGATGTAGACGGCGAACGCGAAGACGACGGCCGTGATGAGGGCCCAGACGCGGACCATCCAGGCGAAGCCGACTTTGGATAGTAGGCCGGAGAAGAGGAAGGGAAAGCTACCGAGCGTCAACCGTGAGCGAGGGCCTCGGAAGGAGGAGATGGGAACTTACACGAATCCGCCGATGCCTGTTCCGCTCCAGATGATGCCGCCTGCAAGTCCGCGACGCTCCACAAACCACTCGATGAGCCAGATCCATACGGGAGTGTACAGAATCGCGCCAGTCGCTCCGCATATGATGCCCTGCAAGGCGATGAGTTGCCAGACCTGCAGAACGAACGTGTCAGTCACCCTTCCTCTGAAGCTTTGGCAGAAGCGCTAGGGCGGGCCGACTTAGGTACGGCGAGATGGGAGCAAACGAAGGAAACGAGCGCACCTTGGTCGCCCAGCTCGAGAGGAGCATGCTGCCGCAACTGACGACAAGCGAGACCCAGAGGCTGGCCTTGACCCAGTCAGGGTACCGTCGGAAGACAATCACGACGAAAGGTGACAAGCAGAACTGGATTCCGATCTGGCAGGATCCGATGGCGGAGAGGGCGGAGAGCGATGAGGAAGACCATGGCGGAGTGCTTTGAAGGTATACTAGGATTGTGGCGAAGGAGTAGCTGTAGCCCCACTGTGTGCGAGAAGAGCTCGGTCAGGTGAAGCAATGCACAGGCGGAGCGTCGGGACTTGCGATGAAGGTTCTGCGGGCGTGCAGGCGGGTCAGCCGCAGTCGCAGCACGCGCAGGAAGAAGAGGTGGACGCACTCGAGGATAAAAGCTGCCAGGGCGAATTCCCACGCTCCTCGACCTCTGTCCGTCGGAGGAAGCGAGACGCCGGTTCCCTCTCCCTGCTCGAGGTTCAGGTTCCGCAAGCTTGATTGTCTTGTCGCCTCCGTCGTCAAGACGCCATCACCAATCGACTGGAGGATCTCCGAAGGCGGGTACGAAGACGTGCGGGGTTCAAGGGAAGGCGGTGTGGAAGGTCGCGAGTAAGCGGGTGACGGCGGCGCGGGCGTGATTGTATCAAACTCAACGCGTCGTGACATCGCCAATGCAGATCTGGCGAGACTAGCAGAGTGAAGCAAAGAGCGTGCGGCGAAATGGGAGAGGAAAAGTGGAAGAATTGACTCTTGGGTCGACATCCGTCCGAGTCCGCCGAGCGACCGTGGAAGCACACGCCAGGAGTCCCAGCAAAGTCAACGAGGGCGTTCATTCCGAGCCCCGAGTCGAGCGGAGCGACCGGTCCGACCTGTAAATCCGCGGTGGCTTGCCGTGGAGTCAAGCTTCGAAGGCGCTCGTCCTGCTCGACGACCAGCGTGCCCTCGCTAACATCGGCTGCACCGCTCGAGACTCAAGCTCTGCGCATCCCGACGTTGTTGACGCCGCAAGAGGCCAAAGAAGCGTGCGTCTGCGTCGAATCCGACTCGCGCTCCGCATGCTTGCGCCTGGCGAGCCCTGGAGAGATCGCGGGGATCGAGTCCAGCGAGGCCTGCGGTCGCACAGCGTCTCAGCGCGTGTGCTGCTCCCGACCGACCGCTTCATCAGTTATCGGCGGAGAGACGGAAAGTAGGATGGGACGCACCAATAAGGCTGTGCGAGCGAGTCTGCCAAATCCTAAAGAATGCAGTAGCCGTAAGGGATCAAGCCAGAGCGATACGAGCGAGACGAAGCGAGGAGATGGGAAGAAGGAGGAGGAGGAGGCGAGTTGTGAAGAAGGGCTTCCCTCGACCTCGCTCTTGTGGCAGTCACCGTCCGCTAGTGAGCTCAGAGACACGCTATCAAGGTCTTGACACAAGCGAGAGACCCGGCGACGAGCGAGCGGGCGTCAACAAAGATGTACATTTTCTCCCTCGACCTTCTCCTGTTCTGCCGCTAATGTCTACGCCTTCTTGTACTTCCTCCGCATGTACTCGAGCGCGAGCCCTCCAACCGCCGACGCAAACGCCGTCACTCCAACTGCGCCCTCGAAGCCATCAGCCTCGACCTCACTCGTCATCCAAAAGAAACGCTCGCAACTCACCAAACACGATCATCTTTTCGAACCCAAACCTTCCCCAACTCGTCGCGTCGTTCTTGAGCTTGGGGTTGTACAAGCCTTGCGAGACGAGCGGCATGACGATTGATGCGATGCCGCGGACGGAGGAGAGGAGGCAGAAGGTGATCGCGGCGGCGTAGGGGTCTTGGCCTGCTACGTCGCGGGTGGCACCGGACCAGGCGCTGTGTTGTTCCCAGGGTGAGCGCCACTTGAGGAGAGAGAGGAGAGAGGCCTGACGCACACGATCATCTGCGAGGAAAAGCCAAACAAGACCGCAAACCCGTACGTCTTTGCAAGTGTATCCGCCCAACCCCATGCAAAAAGCGCAATGATAGTTCCGAGAACGCCGCACAAGATCGTCGCGGCCGTGTACGACCAGTCGGAGACGTAACCCAGGACGGTGCAGCCGACCGATGCAGCGACGTTGTAGATCCCGACGACGATTTCGGCGACGAATGTGGAGGTCGTGAGTGAGGAGGCGTAGGTGGCGAGGTAGAGCGAGACCGGGAAGGTCGAGAGGGAGGCGAAAAGAGAGGCGATGGCCTGCCGGAGCATGATCGTCAGCCGACGACCAATCTGAAGAAGGCAGCGCACTCACCATCGTCACGAAGACCGGGTCTGTAAGCACTCTCCATGGGAAAGCCGGCCATGGCCCACGCTCGCCTTTCCTGACTCTCGGCGGCGGGATGCGAGGCTTGACGATGTAGACCGAGAGGGCGAAGACGACGGCGGTGAGGAGGGACCAGACGCGGATCATCCACGCGAAACCGACTTTGGAGAGTAGGCCGGAGATGAGGAAGGGGAAGCTGTCGAACGCCCGTCAGCGAGACATTGGGGAGGAGAGGAAGGGGACGCACAGGAATCCGCCGATGCCGGTCCCGCTCCAGATGATGCCGCCTGCGAGACCGCGGCGCTCGTGGAACCACTCTGTGAGCCAAATGAGCACGGGAGCGTAGAGGATCGCGCCGGCCGTGCCGCAGACGACGCCTTGCAAGACGATGAGTTGCCAGACCTGCGATGAATGCGGGTCAGTCGACTGTTCTCGTCACACTCAAGCAGCAGTCCGCCGCTTCCGGAGTCGCGAGCGAAAGAGCCGGCTCGGCAAAAGGACGGAATACGGCGCACCTTGGTCGCCCAGCTCGAGAGGAGCATACTTCCGCAGTTGACAACGAGCGACACCCAAAGACTCGTCTTGACCCAGTCAGGATACCGTCGGAAGACGATGACGATGGCGATGGGCAGGCAGAACTGGATTCCGAGTTGACAGGATCCGATGGCGGAGAGGGCGGACAGCGAGGAGGATGACCATGGAGGGGTGCTTTGGAGGTATACGAGGATTGTCGCAAACGAATAGCTGTAGCCCCACTGCTTTGAAGGAAGCCTCGGTCAGGGTGAAGGAGCGGAAAAGAGGAGTGTCGAGACTTGCGATGAAGGTCCTGCGGAGCGCAAGGGTCAGCGGCGGGCGCGCAACACTTTCGGGGGTCGACACTGGACGCACTCGAGGATGAACGCGGCCACAACAAACTGCCACGCTCCTCGTCCACGATCCATGGGAGGAAGCGAGACAGCCGTCCCCTCCCCGTGCTCGAGGTTCAGGCTTCGCAAGCTCGACTGTCTCGTCGTTTCCGTCGTCGAGAAGCCGTTCCCAGTCGTCGGCAGGATCTCTGAGGGTGGGTACGAGGATGTGGGGGTTTTGAGCGAGGGAGGGGTCGAGGGACGCGAGTGCGCTGGCGACGGCGGCGCGGGCGTGATGGCGTCGAGCTCGATGGGTTCCAAGGCTCGTGCCATCGTCGTTGTGAGTCTAGCGAGACCAGCAGAGCGACAGAAAGAGCGCGAGAGCGTCGACGAAGGGAACCCGCAAAGTGGAGACTTGACTCGCCGGTGCACGTCAGCGCGGTGTGTCCGAGCGGGGCTAACAGCGTCGTAAGAGTCCCAGCTGATCCAATCTGCCCTCGGCGAGCCCTTCTGAGCGAGTCGAGCGAGGTCGCCATCTCCAAGTCGTCGTCGCCGTCCCTCTCCTGGCGACCAACTCTTCAACTCGCTTGTTCCGCCCCGCTGTTGGCCTGTGCACGCTCATACACGCTCACTGGACCCTCTATCACTCGCCGCACCGCTTCGAACGCGCGCAAACGAGCCGTCACCCGCGTCTCGCCTCCTCCATTTGTGATTGACATCACTCTTCAGCCTCCTACCGCCTCCAGCACCCCAGACGATGGCACAGACGCCTCGCAAACAGCCTGCGAAGAAGACAGTGGTCGCGAAGAAGGCGGTCGTGCAGAAAAAGGTCGCGGGAAAGACGCTCGGAGGTGGGGCTGGAAAGGGTCCCAGGAAGAGCACTGGCGGCAAGACGAGGCGTGAGTCGCAGCTTCCCACACTCTTTGAAGCTTTTGAGGCTTGCTGGAGGCGCTTTGCGGGCTTCGCGGCGGCTCTGCGAGAGGGTCACTCCTTCGAGATACTTGGGGCGGCGTGATGAGCTCGACAGCAGCGTCAGAGAGGCTGTTTTGAGCTCTCAGCCGATCTCTACGGTTCTCTCGAACGTACTGACCCCGCGCACCTGCCTACAGACGGCCAACCCGCCGCCCAACCCGTTCAACGCAAACCCCGACGCTTCCGACCGGGCACTCGCGCGCTGCAAGAGATCCGGCATTACCAGAAGGGCACGGATCTCTTGTTGCGGCGACTTCCTTTCGCGCGGTTGGTGCGTCAAGCCGTTCCCGCTTTCAGTCTGCTCTCGAGACTTCCAGGAGGAGAAGACTGATGAATGTTACCGGTTGCCGCACAGGTACGAGAGATTGCCATGGAGTTCTTGGCGGACGACGAGGAGGGTAACGCGCCTGGGTTGAGGTGGCAGAGTTCGGCGCTGTTGGCGCTGCAAGAGGCGACAGAAGCGTGCGTCTCGGTTCTTCCAACTCCTTGTGCTCCAGCTCTCGCTTCAAGCGAGCAGGGACCTCATCCAGGCTGTACGAGTAGACTGACGCGACTGTCCGTGGCACAGCTACCTCATCCACCTCTTCGAAGACTCCAACCTGTGCGCCCTGCACGCCAAACGCGTCACAATCATGCAGCGCGACATGCAACTCGTCCGCCGTATCCGTGGCGACTTTATGTGATCCCCCTTTACCCTTCAGTTCGAGCTGGAGTTGGCGATACCCCGGAGGATGAGGAGGAGTGTTGTACTGGTTCCTCGACGTCTTTCGCTTGGATCGGATGGTGTGCGCGGTGCGTCGGAAGGAACGGATGTAGGACTGTATAGAATAGCTTTCTGATTGATCAATAAAGCTAGTCCAATACATCGCCTGTGTCCCCTCGTACGAGAAAGCCTCCGCCAAAGTCTACTTCGACCGCCTCGCCGCATGTTCTAAGCTCGGCCAGCCTCACACAACCACCTCCCCATCCGCACCGCCCAACCTCACCCTCCCTTCCTCCACCCTCTCCCCCTCCTCCCACCCATCACTCACCTCCTTGACTCCATAAACCATCTTCGGGCGCTCCATAACCCTCAGTCTCTCCTCCGCTTCTTCCGACCCCGGCGGGGTGGAGAGAATGAGTGGAGAGGGGTAGTAGGTTAGGTAGGAGAAGAAGGCGGTCGAGGCGCCTATGAAGGAGCCGGCTAGGACGTCGGTTGGGTCTGCACGGGTCAAACTCAGGGTTAATGAGTGAGGAAGGCAGGAGGAAGGAGAGGCAAGGACGAACGGTGGTAGTGGTCTTCTAGACGAGTCACGACAATCCACCCTGCGACGAAGAGCGGTGCGAGGACGATCGAGAGGCGGAGGAGGCGGGATTGGAGGGGTCCTGAGCGAGGGAAGGGGGCCGCGAACGCATAGGCGCCTGTTTGTACTCGCCGAAACCGTCAGAGGAAAGCAACGCAGAGAGGCGAGGGGTGGGAATCCACCGTTCTTCCCGGCTAGGTACAAGCTGAGGAAGAACAGCCCTTGCCACGCCGTCGACGAGTGGCCGGATGGAAAGCTGCGCCTGCCGTCCTTTACAAGGGCAAGAGGGCCGGTACAGGCGTGCGCAACGGCGTCCCACTGACAGCGGGAGAAGAAGTCGGGGCGGAGGCGGCCGACCTGCGCGCGAACCATGTTCAGCACGAGCAGCACGATAAGTAGAGCTGAAAAGAGATCAAAACGCACCCTGTTCTTGATGCACTCGACGATCATACGCATGAACGCCCGACTTGCGCTCAGTCCGAGGATGCCGTGGTGGACGTCATGCAAGCTCCGTTTGAAGAGGCCGCCCACGAGGACGATGACGAGGATGGGCAGGTACCAGGTCAACTGGTCGAGGAGGCTGCCTGGATACGCAGGGACTCGTTCGCCTCCGTGAGGCCACTGGAAGTCGGGGTCGTTGAGGTAGTGCGCTGGGTCGCGCTCGTAGGGGTAGATCTGCTCGACGTAGTATGTCGCCTGTCCGAGGATGAGCACGACGGCCCAGTCGACGAGGATCGGGGGCGTGAGGAAGCGGAGGTGGGGGTTGGAGCGGATGCGAGCGACGAGGCCAGCCATTCGCGTGTCGCACCGGTTCGATGTGTAGCACGAGCCTCGTCAGGAAAGAGCACAGAGCAAGGAAAGCAAGCGAATGGTTCGTTGTCAAGAGGCGAAGTGTCCGAACCTCCAGGTCTCGGTGATTGACGTCGCGAGAGGGACATGAGGAGGAATGGGCGATACGGCACACGCCCAGCTGCACGAAGTCGTTACTCGTGCTGCACTCTCCTGCTACGCCGCTCTTCCAGCGAACGGCAAGCCCAGGCGTCGCTCGAGCAACCACCCCGAATGGACCGTCCTAGCAGCGGTGGTCCTGTATCGCGACGAGCAGGCTCGTTGCGTGTCAATAGGGTGAGTGCAAACCCCTGGCACTCCGTACGAGCGCCCGCTGACCTCCTCGTCCTCCAGGACCGGCCTGAAAGCGCTTCCTCACGCTCGACTGCCTGTGCACGGCGATGTCCTGCACGACTCGCACGCCGAGGTCGTAGCTCGTCGAGGCTTCAAGCGATGGATGTACAGACAGATTGAGCGGGAGATAGAGCTCGAGCGGGGCAAGGGAAAGGAGCGAGAGGGAGCAGGAGGAGACGGCAAGGAGAGGAGGTACTTCGAGCGGACGGCGAGGGGATCGTGGGCGCTGAGAAGCGAGTGGCAGGTCGCGATGTACATCAGCACTTTGCCTTGTGAGTACGACTCCGTCCCGCCGCGTTGTGAGCGAGCTGACCGTTGTTTTCTCGCAGGCGGCGACGCTTCGACTTTCTTTCTCTCGCTTAGCGCGCCGTCCGATGCACCTGCTGCGCCAGAAGTGCCGCAGACGTCGTCTTCTGTCGTTGCGGAGACGCTGCCGTCGTCAGTGACCCCTGCGACGCCTCACCAAGCCCTCGTCGAAGCCGCTTCCCTCGGACTGCACACCTCTCGCTCCTCTCCCACCTGCCCGTCAACATCCTCAGCCCCTGCGACTCCCCCAACAGTGCACCGCGGCAGAGTAGCCTACTCCGCCCTTTCCATTTTGCGCACCAAACCCGGCCGCGCCGACTCACCACCTACGACCTCCCATTCCTGTAGCGACAAACTTGCGCTTTGGGCTCTGCTCGGGATGCAGGGAGGTCTGTTGAGTGCTTTAGGCGACGGAGTGGAGAAAGTCAAGCTGAGTTTGGTCGTTGTTGGAGGAATCAAGGAGGAGTTGAGGGAGAAGGTGGGCGAGGAGGTGAGGAGAGCGATTGGCGGGCGACTCGAGGACTGGGCGCGGCGGTCGGGGTTGGATGAGGGGGAGTTCAGCGTGCCGAAGGCTGCTTTCACGGACCGCGATTTCGAGCATTCGAGGGAAGTCGTTGCGGCGAAGGAAGGGTGCGAGTTAACAGACGTCCTGAGCTGCGGCGAGTGTACGTAACCTCTCTTTGTCCCTCACAGCCCTCTTGAAGCTGTGCGGGCCCAGACGCTGACGAGCGACGCACTCACGCAGCCCTCTCATTTGTCGCCGACCTACCCTCCTCTCTTCCCGCCGTCGAGGGCATCAATAACGGTATCCGGCAAGGCGCGTCGAACAAGCGCAAGCCTGGAGAACCGCTCGATGCGAAGCGAAGGTGAGTGCGAGTGCCTGTTGGTCCGCGGAAGAGTCGCATGGGAGTTCCTCCGGATCCATCGCCCATGGCGTCTTGCGCACCTCGCTAACCCCTCTCTCTCAGGTCCCGCCTCTCCAAACTCAGTCTCTTCGAGACGCAAAGCGCGCTTCAAGCACAGCTGGACTCGACGAAACCGTGCGTGCCCGTCTCCTCCTCGCGGACCTTCCTATTATAACCTCCCTTCTCTCCCCACTCGCAGCCCTCCCTCGCTCACCTACTTCCAAGCGAAACACTCCGCTCCTCCCTCCTCCCCCGCCGCGCGCTACCAACGCCTCAAGTCGCTCGTTCGCAGCGCAGACGGACCCTTCGCAGGCTGGCTCGTCAGCGGCCAGCCATGGGAGTCATTCGATGCGCAGGGCAGATTGAGCTCTCGTAGCGACGAGCAAGAGGTCGCTGGAATATGATATCGGATATCATGGACGTTCAACACAGATGGGACTTTACTGAGAGAGTATAGCGAGTCGGCACGAATGGGTTTTCGAGGGAACAACAGATGTATATCGCGATGGTGAGAGTAATAGGAGGAGAGAAGGAAATCCAATGACGGCTTAGTTGGGCGGCGGCGCGAGCGGGTTCGTGAGAGCTGGCGGGAAGCGAGTCAGGTCAGCTCCGTCGTCCTGCGAGACTAGCGCAAAGCAACGCACCCGACACTGCCGACCAGTCGACGTCCGACCCAGGCTGGCCCAACGCAGCGGGTGTCAACCTGCTCGTCTGCGGCGTCGGCATCGTCTGCGGATCCGCGCTGCTCGGCCCGAAACCCCACTGCCACGACTCGCCAAACAGCGGCTCAAAGTCGTTCAAGACGAGTCCGAGCGCGTCGTCCATCGGCACGGCCGCAGCGGTCGGAGGAGTCGGGTTCGAGTTGGGCGGGACAGTCGCGTAGATGCCGGCGCCAGCGCCGTAGACTTGGCCAGGCGGAGGCGGTTGCGACGTCGCCCAGGACGGGTGTGCCGCAGGAGGGTAGGCCGCAGGCGCCTGCTGGACGCGCTGCTGCTGTGCCTGGCCGGGCGCGAAGGAGTTGGCCGCGCCGGCGAACGAGATCTGCGAACATAGTCCTGTCAGCTCAACATCCGTGACTGCAAACGAAAATTGCGCTTACAGGGGCGTTGTTGGCAGTCGGCGAAGGCAAGCGACCCTTGACGCCCGTCTCGAGCAGCATTCGCACGACGTTCGCCTGCGCGCGCGAAGGGTGCAAGTCGTTCGTCGCAACAGCATCGAGAAAGGCGGCCCCGAGTTCGAGGAGGCGAGGGAGCTTCTGGGTATAGAGCCAGGGCGGTTGGGGAGTCGGGGTGCGGTTGACGACGAGGTTCGCCGTCACGAGGCCCTGTCGGAGCAAGGGTCAGCTACTGCGCACCCGAATAAACAGTTCTGACACGCACCTCTCCGATGAGCTTGGTGAGGAAAGTCATGGGGAAGGCGTAGGCGACGCAAGTCTGCCAAGGAGAGGCTCGTCAGAACGCAATATCGAGGAAGAGCGAAGAGCACGCACAATCGCGTCCATGCCCCACTTGCTCTGTTCCACCATCTGGTCGTCGAGGATGAGCTTCCTCCAGCCATCCGACCGCTCCGCCTCCTCCCACTGCACCTTCCTCCACTGGCCGACGACCCGGCTCTCCTCGCTGAGCGAGAAGAGGAGGAACTCGGCCGACTTGACGAGGCGCTGGATGCCTTCGTACTCCCAGTCATTCAGGCTGCGCGGTCCGTCGGTACGCATCCGCTTCGGTCGGTTGTCGCTGCTGCTCGACGGTCGGCCTTCGCTGCTCGAGCCGTCCGACGAGGCGTACATGCGCGTGTTCTTCCACGAGGTGTAGCAGGTGACGTGGAACTGTGAGAGCAAGACAGTCAGCATGCCGAGGACGCCAGACGGAAAGGGAGGGCGCGCACCTGGAGGGTGATGAACTCCCTGAAAGGCGAGATGACCGTCATTGCGAGCGGGTCAACTCCGAGCTGGCGAATGAGCACCGGGATCCAGGTGTCGTCGAACGAGCGCATACCCTGGTTGTACCGCTCGAGGTCGGGCTTGGGGATTCTCCGCGTGCGCTCGTAGCTGTAGCTTCGGAGGATCGGGCGCGCAACTTCAAACATCTCGACTGAGGCGGCGAGGCTGTACAAAAAAGCGTCAGCAGTCGTCTAAAGACCATGCGCGGGGGAAGGCAACGCACCGAACGTCGAACGGCTGAAGGGCGAGCGAGGAGAACAGCCGGGTCGTGGTGAGCGCCTGCGCGCCCTCCATATTGCACCTCCTTCCGCTCTGGACGTTTCCGTGTACGTCGTTCGAAAGTAGCCAGTAGTAGAGCCGGAGGTCGCGCAAGAGGTCCTTCGGAATCGGCTGACCGCTCGCGCTGGCCGAGTAGGCGCGCGAGAACTTGCTCACAACGTCCTTCAGGTCCAGTCGTTCTGCCGTACGCGCAAGGATACCTTGCAGCATCCAGCTCGCGAGACCGTTGAGCTTCGAGTGTCGCATCGCGTCTTTGTCGTCGAGACCTTCGAGTCGTCGCGCGCCGAACTGGGTCGGCTTGTACAGGTTGAGGAGGTCGATCGCGCGCAGGAAGTCGGTCGTGAGCTCGTGTGGCTGCGGATTGAGGAGTTGCGGAGCAAGAATGGCGTTGAGGAAGGTGACGAGGGTGAGGTGGAGTTGCTGAGGGAAGGGCGAGGAGTAGGCGGTCGCGAGGAGGAGGATCGTGTGGAAGAGGAGGGGCGACTTGGTTCGTACCGCCATGGCGTTGCGGTCCTCGTCAAGGGAGAGCATCATCACCCACGGATGAAGCGAAGCGAAGAAAAAGTCGAAGAGCTGCTGGCACTCGTCCGGGCTCAACACCCCGCGCCGCAGGACGTCCGGCGAACCGTAGTCGCTCATCTCCATCACCGACATGCGCGGCGCCGGCGCACCCTGGATTGAGTCGATCGTGGCGTTGATCTCGTGAAGCGGGTTTGCCGAGGCAGCGAGATGCCTCGTGACGCTCGCGTTGTCGTCCGTGTCGTTGCCGTCTTCGGACGAGTTAGGAGAGGGAGAACGGTCGCGGTTGGGGAAGGCATCGACGGAGTCGTCGTCGGCCGCGTTGGCGGAAGGGTTGATGTGGAGCGCAGACTCGACAGTCCGCATACGCGTCGTCATCTCGAAGAGAAGCCTGGGCGGAAGTCGTCAGCACGTCTCCAGCACTAGGAAGCGGGTAGACGCACTTCTCCATCCTGCTGAGAACCGCAGGTTCGCTCGAGCTAGTGTCCGCCGCCGGGCTATCGGGAGGTCGGGGGATCGTCTTCGTGCCGGGCGGGAACTTGCACTCGAGTTTGTAGAGCTCGCATCGTCGGCAAGGGACTGTCAAGCAAGGCGTGAGCACGAATACAAGCGGATAGAGGCAGTTTGAGCGCACCGTAAGGCGGCCCTTCGCATCTGCGAAGCGAAGGGTGTCAGCCAGCGTCTCGCTTTAGGACACCTGTAGGAGGAGACGCACTTCTGCTTGACGCTCTTGCAGCTCGCGCAAGCCGCCTTGCTCCGCTTCTTCTTCTCGGCTGTCCCTCCGTTCCCTCGTCCGCCGGCCCTGGTCGATCCTCCGCCGCTCGCCAAGTCGTCCGCCGTCCGCTTCCTCGCGGTCGATGCTCCTCCACTGTTCGTCGAAGCGCCCTTGGCGGCGTTTCCAGACCCAGAACCTGCCCCGACGGTTGCTGAGGGACGGACTGCTCCCGCTCCTCCAGCGCCGACCAGAAGGCCGCCGCCTGCGTTCACCGACGCGTCCTGATGTACTCGCTGGTCCATCTGAGCCGCTCTAATCGCCGCGTACGGGTCGGTGAGCGTCAGACGCTGATGAGGATCGCCAGAGACGGGGATGGGCTGGTCGCGCTGCTGGTGCTGCTGGACGCCTGGTTGGAGACTGTGGAGCGTCGGAAAAGCCGTGTCCGGGCTGCCCTGCATCTAGCAGCTGCACGCGACCCTCGTCTCCCGCTGTTCGTTGTGGAGTTGGCCCCGCTTGATCGTGCCGCGGCGGGCAGAGGCGAGCGGGCGGCGTGGGCGACTTAGATGTCGTTGTACGATCTCACTGAATCGCTAGCACTTGCGCACGAGCACAGCGGAGCGCGCAGAGCGCGTGGTGGAGGGCGAAGCGGCGGGTTGAGATCGCGGGGGTGGACGGGGGCGGAAGACGTGAAGGATGGCGAGAGGCTTTCTGACGCTCTCGTGGTGACTTGCGAAGCCTCGCACATAAAGAGACTCAAGCGGGAGCGAAACGAAGCAAGTGAAGCAGGCTTATAAGCGGGAGAGGCGTTCCAAGCCTCGTACAGGCGTGCTGAGGTGTTCTAGAAGAGCTCGATCTCGAGAGAACGTCACTGGGAGGACGACAGCGAAAGGAGGCGGGTAGGAGGGCGAAGAGTCTGTCGCTGTCGAAGCCTGCACGGGGACCTTCACGAGTCGAGCCGCTTTGCGTGTAGCGGAGTGGTCAAGGAGCGTCGCATTGCAGTCGAGGTACTGTTCGTCAAGTCAGCTGCGCGTCTGCACGAGCTTAAGCTTGACCTTGGCGCTCCCGCTCGTGACCTTCTTCGTCTTCTTCGCTGGGGCGGGAGGCGCTTGAGTGGGGTCGGCAGCCTTGCTCGGCCACATGTAGGGCGAGACAACGCTGTAAGCCAGGGGTTCGGTCGAGAAGACCTTGGCAAGGTCCGGGTCGTCGAGGTCCATCCCGCGCTGCATCCAGGCGCGCGCCGTCTCGAAGCAACGCTTGCCGTACTCGACTTCGCCGGGAACGGATTTTGGCGGGAGAGCAAAGGCGAGGCAGATCCGGTGGTTCAGCAGCTTCCACCAGAGCTCGTGCGTCGGGTCAACAAGCGGTTCGCCAGCCTTGTGCCGGGCTTCGAGCCATTCGGTTGCGGCAGTGAAGAGCAGGATGCCTTGGAGCTGGCGAATGTTGCTGACGGCGCGCCAGAGAGTTGGAAGCGATGAAGGGCAAGGTTTGATGGACCGGATGCCGGCGATGAGAACGTCTCGGAACGGGACAAGGTCAGGCTCGTCCGGACCGAGTGTTTCGAGGTGGTCGAGGAGACTCTGTGTGCGAGACCAATGGTCAACGGTGTTTGACGATGATTCTGCTCATTTCGACAGCGTACCTTCGCAGGGAAACCTGGAGTTTTTCGAGCTCGCAAGGAAAGGAGCCTTCGTCGTCAACATCGCTCGCGCCGAGTTCCGTCTGAACCGGGTCGAAGCCCCAGATAGCCTGCATGGCGCGTCAGCGTGCATGCGCAGGGTACAACGGAAAAAACGCGCCTTCATCGACTGACGCAAGCGCAGGCCGTCCAGAGACTGATAATCCGCCTTCGACGCGCCCCAAACCACCTGGACCAGGTGCTTCACGACCGTTGTCTGCAGCGGTACGCCACATAGTGCACGCGCAACGGCGATCTCCTGCTCCAACGGCTGAGAGAGGAAGGACGAGTCCTTCCCGCAGTACGGTTTGTGGCCTGACCAGACCTGCGAGCGAAATTGAGCGCTTCAGCCGATTTCAGATGCAGCAAATAAATCCTCACGCACCTCTGCAAAGTGTTCCAGCGAGCAGAAGAAGAGGTCGATGCCTTCTCTGGCGCAGGACGAGCATCGCTTGGTCGCTTCAGCATCGCACACGATGCAGCGGCGGGCAGTCAGAGAGGTCATTTTCGGACTTAAGAGCAGTCTGAGCGGGTCAGCTAGGCAGGCGAACGCGTGAGCGGGAGCAAAGTGAGCGGTCGAGGTCGAAGGGAGGCCAAAGGGCGCGGGTCTCCCTCGTCCTCCTCACTCGCTGCTTCAGATTGGGCTTGCTTGCTGCTTGTGACCGTGCTACGACTGCTCTCGAGCGTCTAGTGACCGGCGCCTCGCTTCTCACGCTCTCCTTCACCACCTCGCCAACTTCATCAGTCCTCGCGGTCGACTTCGGTTTGCACCGCGACAACAGCTTGCGACTACCAGCGATGGACACGCAGACGATGGGAGAATGCTTGGTGTGCGGAACGGAAACGAAGAACCGGTGCTCAGCGTGCGCGAAGGCAGGAGTTGACCTCTTCTTCTGCTCGCCGGAACACCAGAAACTCGTGCGTCTCCCTTCACCTTTTAGGCTCACAGGTGCGTGAAGTGACTGACTATACTTCACCAAGCCAGGCCTGGCACATGCACCGGATGTTCTGCGGGCCTGGCAAGGCCAACCCGTTCCGCTGGCCTCCCCTTACGCCCAAAGAAGCTGAAGCAGCCACGCGGATCTTGGACTTGCCTATCAACACCGTCATGCCCCACTCCGCGACGCTTTTTCAGGAGCTGCAGGTGGTCGTGCACTGCCCGCGCAGCGAAATGCCTTTGCGCTCCTCCCCACTTGGGCTCCTGTCTCCGATTGTTTCGCTGATGAAGCATTCATGCGTACCCGTAGCGAGTCCTTCAAGAACTCTCTCAGCCTTCACACCTGCAGACGTACCCGCCAGCCCTACACGGAAACCTTCTTCGCATTGTACGGGTGCACCTGTCCGCGCACAGCCAGCAGCCCGCTACGACGGAAGGCATCGAGTTTCTTACGCTACTCGGCGAGGCATCTCATCTTAACGAGTTCGAGTCTGACCCACCGCCTTGGTTGACGGGCTACCTTCACCGGCTTAGCGTCTTTGTGGCTCTCAGCAAGCCGGCAAACGCAGTGCATGCGATGAAGTACCTCACCGGAGCAACCAACCGCCTCTTCTTCTACTTGGAAGACCCAGCCAATGCGAATCCTGATGCAGCACGAAAGGTCGGCGATGGTGTCGCGGCGTTCCTCGACTCCATCGTGAAGTTGCCTCGCCTCGTCGTGGTGCGCTGAGTCTGTCGGATCGCCGGAAATGCATTCCTACCTTGCAACGCAGTGACGCTTCGTGTCGTGATATCCTGCTGCCTGAGACGGAGCTGAGAGGCTGGCATCTTCCAGCCGGCGCAAAGACTCGCCCTCGTGTCTCCTTTGAAGGCTCTCCTCGCATCTCGCTAGAAGCTCGCTCATACGCAGAGAGTGAGAGAGATAGAGAACGCCATTTTCAGATTCGCACACACGTAGAGAGAGAAAGAGAGAGGAAGGGGAGACGACTGCATGTGGGAACCCCTTCTCTTTTCGGACTCACGGAACCTCCGCCGCCCTTCTATTCCGCTCCGCTCAAGCGCCAGGCCAGACACCACCGCTTAGGCCGAGACGAACTGCGAGACGTGCTCCTGGACCGTCTTCTTGATCTCGGCGTCGAGCTCGGGGGTCATCTTTCCGGCCGAGACCTTCTCGAGAAGCGACGACTGGCTCTTGAGGTGGTCCTTGAACGACGCCTCCCACGCGCCGATCTTGTCGACGGGGACGCGGTCGAGGAGACCTGCGTGAGTCCGAGGTCAGTCGAGCGTCTCAGGTTGGAGAACTGTCAAGTCCTGTACCGTTAACACCGGCGTAGATGATCGGGACCCTGTGTGTGGAAGTAGGTCAGCGAAGGCCTTCTGTCGTCGAAGGAGGGATGGTCACGTACTGGATCTCGATGGGCAAAGGCTGGCTGTTGGTGCGAAATGCGAGTCGTTGGATTGTCGAGACGTTGAGACGTGCGCGAAAGGCGAGATGAGGCGAGATATGGGCGGCGAGAGGCGAGCAAGCGGGAGAGGTCGAGGAAGACGAGGAGGCGACGAGAGAAGGGGAAGTCGTGACGTTCCGAGGGCGGAGGAGATCGCACGTAGGTGATTGTTCAAGGTGGTCGAAGGGAAGGCAGCGAGGAGGAGAGAAAGCGAGCCTAGTCAGTTCACCTCCTTCGGACCAACCTTCTCCTCTGCCTCCCGCGCTACGAGCGAAACCGCC
>NW_015622995.1:0-62209 GCF_000320785.1 Rhodotorula toruloides NP11 | reverse complement strand
GTCCGAACCGAACTGGGCGAACGCGGCGACGTCGCGGTACTGGGCGAGGTAGAGCTTGAGCGAACCGGCGACGGCCTTCATGACCTGCGGCACGATACGGAGGGGGACTTGTTCAGTAACAGGGCGTGAACGGAGGACTGCACGGCGCACCTTGGTCTGGGCGGACGAGCCGACACGCGAGACGGAGAGACCGACGTTGATGGCCGGGCGGACACCCTTGAAGAAGAGCTCAGCCTCCAAAAAGATCTGGCCGTCCTGCGGATATTTCGAAGAGTCGAAAGTCAGCGGCAGACTCCAAACCAGATCTCGAGATACTCGAGTCGCGCGTGAACGTACGGTGATGGAGATGACGTTGGTCGGGATGTACGCCGAGACGTCACCGCCCTGGGTCTCGATGACGGGGAGGGCCGTGAGCGAGCCGCCGCCGTGCTTGTCCGAGAGCTTGGCCGAGCGCTCGAGGAGACGCGAGTGGAGGTAGAAGACGTCTCCCGGGTAGGCCTCGCGACCGGGGGGACGGCGGAGGAGGAGCGACATCTGACGGTAGGCGACGGCCTGCTTCGACAAGTCGTCGTAGATGATGAGGGCGTGCTTGCCGTTGTCGCGGAACCACTCGCCAATGGCGGTGCCGGCGAAGGGGGCGAGGTACTGGAGCGGGGCGGCCTCGGACGCGGTGGCGGCGACGATGACCGAGTACTTGAGGGCGTCGTTCTCCTCGAGGGTCTGCACGAGCTGCGCGACGGTGGAACGCTTCTGGCCAACGGCGACATAGATGCAGTAAAGCTTCTTCTTGTCGTCGTTGCCATCGTTCCACCTCTTCTGGTTAAGGATCGTGTCGATCGCGACAGCGGTCTTACCCGTCTGACGGTCACCGATGATGAGCTCACGCTGGCCACGGCCGATGGGGACCATGGCGTCGACCGACTTGAGTCCGGTCAACATGGGCTCCTTGACCGAGGTACGGGGGAGGACACCGGGGGCCTTGACCTGCGCACGGCGGCGCTCGGCGGCCTTGATCGGGCCCTTGCCGTCGATGGGGTTGCCGAGCGCGTCGACGACGCGGCCGAGCATGTCGGGGCCGACGGGGATGTCGACAATGTTGCCGGTACGCTTGACGGTGTCGCCCTCACGGCTGTGGGTGTGCAGGGAACGTCAACACTCGGGCTCCACACTCCACAACCTCGGGTCGGGACGAAGCGGTCCTCCTCGTCGGCATCGCCTCGAAACTCACATGGCACGGTCGTTACCGAAGATGGTGACACCGACGTTGTCTGTGCGTGGCAGAGTGCATCGGAAAAGGTCAGCCAACGCCCCAGCGAAAGCCGAGGGGAAGAGGCGGAGGCGACGAGAGGGAGGGGGGACAGCTCACCGGCCTCCAAGTTCAAGCACATGCCGCGAACGCCCGAGGCGAACTCGACCATCTCCTCGGCTGCGATGCGACAACGTGTCAGTCCCTGTTATCCCGTCCAGCAAGCCCCGCGAGCGATGTTGCCGCGTGCGCCAATCAAACGAAGCGCACCCTGGACGTTGCGGAGGCCGTAGACACTGCGGGCGGCGACAGGGTCAGCGCGCGCGTCTCGCTCGAAGTGGACGGCGTGGATGCGCACCGGGCGATACCGTCACCGATGGTGAGGACGCGGCCAGTCTCCTGGACATCAGCGCCAGCGGTCGAGCCCGAGATGCGGCTCTCGAGGATGGAGGCGACCTCGGACGCGGCTGTCACGGCCTCGCGCGGGTCAGCGGGCGGTTGGAGCGTGTGCAGGAGAGTGCAAGGGACTCACCCGGCTTGGCGGTGGCGTACGCGCGGGCGAGGGCCGGGCGCTGAGGGTGTCGGGGGTGGGAGGGGCCAACCTCGTCAGCTCGAGTCGCCCAAACGCCACCGCAACGCCGCGCGCGCGGGTGGCTGTTGCGCAGACTCACCGCAGCGGCCTTGGAGGCGATGGACGCGAGGCGGAGAGAGCGGTGCATGGTGATGGGCAGCGCGGGACGGGGAGGGAGGGCGAGAGGGCACGGGCTGGAGACGGCACTTTGTATTGAACCCGAGTTTGTATTCAACTCATCACAACTCACCATTACAACCAGCTCGCCCTCCTTCTTCTCACTCTGGGTCACTCGCTGGTCTGCTGGGGTTACTCGCGGATCACAGTGCACACAGAAGCGAGTCGAGCGAGGGCGCACACGGTCGCCCGCTCGTCCGCTCAGCCTGCTCGACCTCGTCATGCTCGCACGCTCTCGCTCTTGGTCTCGCACACCTCGCGGAGCTAGGGGAGGCATCTAAACAGTGCAAGGATGTTTTCTCAAGCGAATTGGCAGTCGGAGCGAGGCGGAACAGCGGCGTCGACGGCGAGGAAGATGCACGAGGATCGGAGGAGACAGGTTCGAGGCGGATGGGAGAGTGGCGGGGTGCTCGCGCTACCTGCTGCTGACTCGCGTCAACCTTGCGGAGGACGTTAAGCGTCGAGCGAGCAAACCACGACGTTGCGACGGCTCTCACCGCCCGCTCGCTCTCTCGCCGACTCTCGCTTGCCCTCCGTTCGACTTCCTGGAGCCCTCGCTCCTGCTACAGCGTATTGTTGCTCACGGTGCGGACTAGGCGACGAGCGACTCGAAGGCTCGCGAGATGGAGGAGAACTCTAGGCGGGCGACGCTCCGCGTTTCCGCTGCAGGCTCGCATCGCTCAAATCGCTGCGTAGGCAACCGCTCAGCTACGCCGGGAGTCTTGAGACGGGCAGCGATGGAACAGCGGCTAAGAATGTAATCAACGCTTGTGAAACCACTTCTCCTCGAGCGCTCGGCCAAGCTCTCGGACAAGCACGGCGGCAGCTCGCTCACGGCCCTCCCCGTTATCGAGACCCAGGGCGGTGACGTCTCGGCGTACATCCCGACCAACGTCATCTCCATCACCGTACGTTCACGCGCGACTCGAGTGTCCGAGATCTGGTTTCGAGTCTGCCGCTGACTTTCGACTCTTCAAACTATCCGCAGGACGGGCAGATCTTCCTGGAGGCTGAGCTCTTCTTCAAGGGTGTCCGCCCGGCCATCAACGTCGGTCTCTCCGTCTCGCGTGTCGGCTTGTCCGCCCAGACCAAGGTGCGCCGTGCAGTCCTCCGTTCACGCCCTGTTACTGAACAAGTCCCCCTCCGTATTGTGCCGCAGGTCATGAAGGCCGTCGCCGGTTCGCTCAAGCTCTACCTCGCCCAGTACCGCGACGTTGCCGCGTTCGCCCAGTTCGGTTCGGACCTCGACGCCTCGACCCGCTTCCTCCTCAACCGTGGCTCGCGTCTCACCGAGCTCCTCAAGCAGGGCCAGTAGTGCGTAGCGGGTTTCGCTCGTGTCGCGAGAGTAGGCGGGGAAGGACTTGGGATGAAGTGAACTGACGAGACTCGCTCTCCTCTCCTCCTTGCCGCCTTCACTCCCATCACCTCGAACAATCAATCCCGTGCAATTTCCTCCGCCATCGGAACGTTACGACTTCCGCATCTCTCATCGCCTCTTCTTCTTCCTCGGCTTCCCACCTCGTTCTTTGCGCGCTCGTCCTCAAGTCTCATTGCAAGAAGATCGAACGCTGCGCTGAAGCCATTACGAGCTGCTTCTCCGCGATCCCCTGTATCGTCATCAGCCACTCGTTCATTCCGGCTAGAATTCCTTCTCTCTCTGACTGGTCTGGCGGCACCCTCGCATCGAGGAAGCCTCGGAACTGCTTGAGGGCCTCTAGCTGCTCCTTGTACTCCTGAGCAGTCCTCCAGCCTTGACCAGCCTTGTATTTGAGGCCCATGATGCGTGCGACGAGTTCGGAGATCCAGGGTGCATCGGGGAGGTACAGGAGCCCGGCGGTGCTGAAGACGGACAAGATGCCGTGCAGCATGATCATATTGTTGCCGTACATCTTGGCGCTTTGCTGGTTCTGCATGAGGGTGTGGTTGAAAAGAGCTAGCCGAACTTATTTAACGAGGGCTTGTCGGCGGGCGGCGACTGTCGGCGTCACTTCGCCTTTGCCGGTGAGTGACTGCAGAACGTTCTGTCGAGGGCGCAGCGTCAGTAAGGCGAGGCAGTGTAGTCGGGGAACGGAAGGTCAACGGAACCTGCAACTCGTTCTCCTCAATCCCGATAATCTGCTTGAACGCCGAGGTGATCGGGATGCGGTCTTCGTAGTGTATCGCCTCGCTCGAGTCGTCACACCACGTTCGCTGCTTCCACGCAGCGTCCGCTTCTGCGGTCGTCAAATCGGGCCAAACGAGGGGGCAAGCCTTCGGCCCGCAGAAGAACTTGTGGACCGGCCAGATCTGCGAGTGAGAAGCGTCAGCGGGAGCTACAGCGTTCTTTTCAGTGAGCCCATTCATCGAGCGACCCGGAAAGCGCGACGCACCGCTCGCTGATGTTCTGCTCCGCAGAAGTAGACCTCGACGCCGGCCTTCCCGCACGGCTGACAGCGTGACTCCGACTTCTTGCCGCACACGATACACGTGTTGAGGTCTACTACTGCCATCTTGAGCGCCTCGAAGCGGGTTTGCGAGTTGTGAGGACGCGACGCGATGAGGACGGCGGAGTGGGGAGGATCCGAGGAGAAGGCTGGCTGGACGCGTTATGCGCCGGATAGAGCGACTTCACGGCAAGCTCGACCAGCCTAGCACGCGCACTCGAGCTGCGAAGGCCGTGGTAATGCGGAAAGACGCGGCGACGCCTCTTCGCCCTCGACCACTCGCTCGCTATTGACCACAACGGCTTGCCTGGCTGGGACTGACTTGCTAGCTACTCCAAAATGCCCGCTCAGCCGCCTACTGCGCCTTGCGAAGTCTGCGGAGCGACGACCACGACGAACTGCTCCTCGTGCGCCCAAGTCGGCATCGACCTCTTCTTCTGCTCGCGGGACTGCCAGAAGCTGGTGCGCCGTATCTTTGTAGCATACTGCATGTCCACGCGCTGACTCGAGTCGGCTTGCGCAGGTCTGGTGTTCTCACAAATTCGTCTGCGGGACCGGAGGGCGCGCTGGACCCATCAAGATTCCCGAGCTTTCTGCCGAAGAGATCGAGGACTTGAAAGCCAGGGCGGACAACAGCATGTGGCTGGAGATAGGCGGCTTCTCGAGCGTCAAGGCTGACCTCGAACGCTTTTCTGGGCGCTCCTTCGAGGCGCGTTCTGCACTCGTCTCTGTCTGTCGTACAGCTTTCACTGACGCCTCGTGCTACGCAGTATGTGCTCAAACACCTGCCAGGGCCCACATGGTCTACCGCCGAGCTTCCCTTGAAGCCACTCCTCGTTGCCGCCGTCCGCTCTTCTCGCCTTGCAGTTTGTCGGATGAACCTTCCGCCTAGCGTTTCCCCGCCAGTACCTTTCTTCTTCTTGGCAGCACAGCAGTGCCAGGTTTATGTGCACCTCTATAAGAGCGAGATGCTTCCGCCTTTCGTCTCTTACAAGTCTTGGAACGACTTCCTCATCCACAGGTTGCTCGTCCTCGCGATTCGTACAAGTTCACCGATAACTTCCGGTACGACGTTGAAGGAATTGCAGCGCTCACTGCAAGGCTGCACAGGCGCTACATCCTCTGGATGTTCGACGGAATGGGCACGGGCGACCAGGAACTGGCAGACGCGCTCCAGAACGTTCCCCTCAACGTCTTCATGGATCCGAAGGAGCTCCTGAAGAGGCGCATGAGCCCGTCTGCACGCTGAACCGGCATACGGCAGCATCTTGTCTCGCTCCTTATCGTAGCTCGGCAACGTAGGGATATAGTCTGACACAACCAAGCCCTGGAAGGCTTGAGCAGTCCAGCGAGACACTGCGGAATTTGCTGCTGTCGAGCCGTCTTTGGAGAGTATCGCTAATCAATTCTATTCCTCTCTCGAATGTCTACTCATGACAGCTCCTCAAGTCGCGCCTGCATGTTCGCCTGCATGCGCATAACCCAACGCTCCGTCTCAGCAACAAGCGCCGTCCTCCCGCCGACGCTAATAGGAACGCCTCTCTCGCTCCGGATGTACCGCCGCAACGCGGCCAACATGCCCAGGATGTCGCGCACCTGCTGCGCTGACAAATCTCCCTCATTTACGCGCGCATAGATCCCGTACGCCAGCAGGCGGTGCGACAACTCGGAGAACCACCTCTTCTTCCGCTCGCCTTCCGACAATTGCTGCCATTCGGACGCCATCAGCTTGATGGAGAGGCTCTGGATAGGCGCAGTCGTCTCGTTGGGACGAGTGTAGGCGTCTCCCATGGCGATGCGGCGCTGATGGAGGAGCTCGCCCTGCTGGCAGAAGATGTAGACTCGCAACGTGCGCAAGAGCTCGAAACGCTGTGCCTCGATGTCTTGCGAAGCGGGTTCGTCGCGAGAGAGAGCGGATAGCACGTCCTTGCGAGGATTTGCAGAAGCGTCAGGAACCCATCAGCCGCGGGTGCAGAGGCGATTGCAACTCACGCGCATCCCATCCTCCTTAACGGCGCATCGCTCCTCCAACAGCTTGAGTGGCGTCGCAGGGAGTGCTCCCATCGTAATCATGGCAATCTGCTCCGAGGCGAATCGACGATGGGTCCAGACAAAGTCGGCTTCTTCGTCTGTCAAGGGCGGAAGGGTGAAGGGGTTGGACTTGGATCCGCAGACGAGCTTGTGAGTCGACCAAGCCTGTACAGCACAGATAAGATCAACATAATCTTTACTTCGCCAGCCCAAAGTCGCAAGTAAAACGCACAAGCTTCTGGTGGTCGGTCGAGCAGAAGAAGACGTCGATCCCTTCCGCCGCACATCTGGGACAACGGGTCTTTGTTTCCTTGCCGCACATGCAACACGTGTTGTAGGTCGTGTTGGTCATCTCGCAGGTTCCGCGAGGCTGTCGTCGCCGTTATCGAGTGTCGAGCGATGAGAACGGAGGAATGGGGAGGCGCAGTGCGAGGGACCTTCGGCGAACTTTGGCGCACGTGTGACGGTCTTGAAACACTCTAGCGAAGCAGACAAGCAGGTCACACGAGCTGCGAGGCGGTGGGCAGCGTGAGAACGCAACCAACCATCTTGACCCTCTCCCGCTCACTCGCTGTCCGCCCACAACCGCTTGACTGGCTCAACTGCCTCGCTCATTGCTGCGTGATACCCGCTCAGCCGCCTACTGCGCCTTGCGAAGTCTGCGGAGCGACGACCGCAAAAAAATGCTCCTCGTGCGCCCAAGGTTCTCGCACGGCGAGCCATGGATCTGCCCTTCTTCCGTATTGCAATACGAAAAGTACAACCGAACGACAACAGAGAGGCGAGATAGGTGTCCTGAAGCGCAGAACGAGCAAGCGCGAGGTGAAGGGTGAGAGCGATGCGAGAGGTGAGAGGAATGTGGGAGAGGGGCGAATGCAATGCAGCGCGAGTGCGTACGTGGAGCTCACATCGACCTGCGAGTGACGGCAATGGTCAGCTTCATCAGCTTGGTTCGCTCTGCGGGTCGCAACGCTGAATCATGGACAGCCGCGCGGACTCACAGCCTCAGGTAAGCGAGGAGCATGGCGCCCGTTCCCGACAGGACGGCGACGGAGTATTGTAGGACGCTGCGAGACGGTCGACAGGTTAGTGCTTGTTCGACGCAGACGAAGCGTAGAAAGGAGACGGACCTGGTCTTGACAGTCTCCATCCTGTGCATTTAAGCAAAAAAAAACGTTCTCAGCTTGTGCAAACGGCGTAGGAAAGTCGAAAGTACGCACGCTGCGCGTAACAGCCCAATCTCGTTCTCCAGCCGCGTGTCGACCTCCGTCAACTTGCCCTCGCGGATCGACATCTCGTCGCGGATCCGGCCCTGGGCGCAGTCGGCATGAACTACTATACGTCACGAGCAGAGGGAGGCTTCAACGCACCTTCTCCAAGTTCAGGTCGAGCCTCACGCCCGCCTGCGTCCGCGAGATCTCCTCGCGCAACTTCTGCTTCACTTTCTCGATATCGCCTAGCAGTCGCTCGTTCTCCGCTTTGAGGTTCATGAAGTCTGTTCGTTCGGACAACTCGAGATTTTGTTTCAGGGCGGCAAAGTCGACCTGCGGGATAGTGAGCAGCAGTGTCAGAGGAGTGAGGCGTGCGGCAGTGCTCCAACTGAGCGCACCTTCTGTCGGTCGTGATGCTGCACAGCGGGAACCATCTGCATCAGCACAATCCGCCAACAACAATCGAGATCAACCGAACGAGGGATCTGTCCCGCTGCGCACCTTGTAGTGCTCCGCTCGGGTGACAAGATTCGCCTGCATATTCGCCATGCTCTCGTTGACGATCATCTCGAGCGCATCGACAATTCCCTCTGCTTCCTGCCGCGAGAAGCCCTGTTGCTCGAACCGCGAGACGTACGCCGCCGAATCAAAGAAGTCTGCAAGCGGGCCGGGGGAAGCGACTCCTGTCATGATGTGGATCATCTCGCGAGTCTATCGCAGGCTACGCACGCTGATCACGCTGTGTCAAGGTCGTGTGAAGCGGTCGCTGGGGAGCGTGACGGCGAATCGAGTTGGCGGCGGCGAGCTGAGGCCAGGGCTGCGTATGTGCGAGTTGCCGTGCGAGCGTGCTTCGTGCAGCGTTGACCAGCATCCTGTCCAGCCCGAACCAGCAGAGTAGAGCGAGCAGTGCTGGCGAGAGATGGGTTGACCGACGACGCTTCACTGCTGTGTCGCGCTCGCTGGGCTGGATGGGCTGTGTGCGCTGCTGTGACTCTCTCTGAAGCTATGGAACTCGATCTCGGCGGCGGACAGCCCCTCAAAGGTGCACTCGCCGCTCTCTTCCTCCTCGCGACTCAGGTTAACATCTCGCGCGCGACAGTCTTCACGCGCGCACTGCAGACGCTGTCGCGCATCGGAGACGACCTCGACTTCAGCTGCACCTCAGCCCGCCTGTCCATCTCGACCGTCAACAGCTCGCGGACCGCGTTCGGAATCGTCCACTTCTACCCACGCTTCTTTGGCTTGTACGAGGTGCAGGGCAGGCAGGCGCAGCTGGACGACAGTGTCGAGACCGACGCGAGGACGCCGAGGGAGAAGCCGTTCAAGTTCAGCTTGGCCGGAAAGGTCAGCTTTATCTTCCTTTCCCTTTTCTCCATTGGCAACTCACGCTTTCGCACGCAGGCCCTCCTCTCGGCCCTCCGTCCGCGCGCAGCCAACTCGGTCGAGACGTGCGCTATCTCGGTAACCGATTCAGACGACCCGAACAGGCGGCGAGCGGAAGAGGGCATCGAGTCGGGCGAGTGCAGGATACACATCTATCTCCATTGCCAGCACAGTGCGTCGCGGTCGTCTTCTGACGTTCAGTTCTGGTCGCTTGAGAGGTAGCAACCGATTGATGGTAAGTGCCGGCCTGGAGCAGATGTCCGCAAGCACCACTCCCTCCCCTACTCCCATCCCTCCGTTCAGAATTGGGCTCGCTTCGACGTCTCCTCCTGCACCTCGACTTGGACCGCCTCCTCCCGAGTCCTCAAGGAATGGACGGATCACTTCCACTTGCGGACAGCGGGCGGGGGGAACGCGAGCGCGACGGACGAGATCACGTTCTACATGACCAAGGACGAGTGCAGGTTGAGGAGCTTCAACGATGGAGAAGGAGGTGCGATCTCGTCCGCCCTACCTTCGCAAGCAACCAGGACTAACGGTCCCGGAATGCGCAGCCCTCTCCACCAAGTCGTCTCACCACGGCGAGAACTTCCAAGAGCGCGCGATCGCGACCGAACTCGCCGTCGATGTCGGCGACTTCGACGAGTACAAGATCGGGAACGCACAGGAGACGGACAGCCAGGATTTCGAGCCGACAGCTGAGGCGGACGAGGAGGTCGTCGTTACGTTTGCGCTCAAGGAGTTCAAGGTGAGAAGACCCGATTTCTCTCGCGCGTTCTGGACTAGAGGATTGATCAGGCATGCTATCTCGACGCGCACGCAGGCCATCATCGCCCTCTCCGCCCCTTCCGCTCCCGCCTCCTCCTCTTCCTCCCACTCTCACGCCTCCGCGCCCTCCCTCCCGCTCACAGCACACTTCACTACCGGCGGCCGACCAATCATGTTCCATCTCCCCTCCTCCACCGGTTCCGCAGGCGCATGGGAAGCGCGCTGGGTCGTCGCTACGACCGATTATGATTCGGGCGGCGGTACGACGGGAGTAAAGAAGGGTAGTGGAGCGGTCAAGAGGGAGAAGAGTGAGAGTGTTGCGGCTCCCGCTGCAGCGGCGAGGAAGGATAAGGGAAAGGGGAAGGAGAAGGCGCTGTTTAACCCGCCTGCGACGCCTGCGCCGCAGCAACAAGACGACGAGGACGACTTGTATGGGGCAGGAGGCGATCTCGGCGGCTTTGACGATGGCGGCGCAGGGTTCGAAGATGAGGAGGCTGCCTGGGCGGAGATTGATAGGCTCAGCCAGATGGCGACGCAACAACAGCAGGAGCGTCGCGCACCGGGCGCGAAAGACATGAGCGCTGCGCCTCAGGAAGGATGCGACGGCGAGGAGTGGGAGTTTGAGCGCATGGAGGGCGGACAAGCTTCGGCGCCGGACGCGGCGAAGGGGACGCAGCTGAGTCCGACGCAGAAGGGCGGGGGAGGGAAAGTTGGCGGATGGCGCGGCGGAGGCGACGAAGCGGCGGAAGGGGACGAAAGGGCGGCGAAGAAGGTACGTCTCGCCAGGCGCTTTCGCTGTCCCTTCATCTCGCTCTTTTCAGTTCACTGACTTTGCTACTCTGGTGACGTACAGCCTCGGTGGAACTTGCTTGGCGACGGCTAGATCGACCGCAGTTCCGGCTTTGTCCTCCCGGCTTCGACACCGGCCATCTCGACTCTCGCTTTCGCAATTGTGTACTCGCTTTGTCGTTCCGCCTGATGTTGTGTCAATGAACCGCATGCCAAGAAACGATTCGAACGAGATGAGAGGAAGACAAGCAACACATGCACAAAACGGAACAAGAGCCAAGCGACCCCGACCTCAGCTCGCATACCGTTCGCCCTCCGCCATGAAGAGCTCCCAGATCTTGGCGCCCAGCTTGCCCTTGATGCCCCTCGTCCCGCCGTCGTCGAGCTCCTCGAAGACAAAGTCCTCCGCTTTGCGCTTCTTCGGCTGCCTCTTGCCCTTGGCTCCGGCCGCTGCAGCCTCAAGCGCCTCGTTCTCCCTCTCGACCTCGAGCTCATGACCACACGCCTCCTCCCAAAACTGCCTCGGCGTCTCCCAGCGCCCGAGGAACTGGACGGCCTTCTCGGCGCTCACTCCGCTGACGCGCTGGATCATGCTTGCCCACTGCGTGCGGAGCGTGAGAGCCGCGTCGGGTCGGTTGAGCGCACAGAAAGACGAGTAGGTCGTGTGGTGGACAGTCGCGGGCGAGCGTTGGCGCAGGTGCTGCTGGAGCGAGAGGTATGAGGTGCGGTCGATGTGCGAGTCGGGGATGACATGGAGGTCTTGCGACTGCGATGAAGCGTGTGAGCGGGACATGGTGAAGACGGTGTTGGGCGAAGCGAGCGCACCTCGTACATCTCGCTCATGACCTGCGTCCGCTTCTTGAGCCAGTTGATCGTATCCGCCATGTTGGCCGACTCGTGCACGAGGAAGCCGTCATTGACCTGCAGCTGCGACTTGCATGTCCAGATCTGTTTGCCGAACTTTTCGTCTACGTGAGGTGGTAAGCGGTGAGCTGAGACAGTCGTGAGAAGCGGGAGCGGAACGCACACTGCGCGGCAACATCGTATTTCTCGACCAAGTAGATGCGATGCGAGATGCCCGAGTCCTTGAGGCGGAACTGCAGTCCAAGCCAGGCTGGAATCAGCACGAGGTCCACGAAAGCTGAAGCGACAGACGCACCTTCTGACCGACATACCGCCCGTCGATGATCGAGGTGCACAGGTCGTCGAGCCTCTTTCGTTCGACAATGGCGTCAAGAACGACATCGTCTCCTCCTGTCGGTCGCCCCGTCGCCGGATCCACCTTCTTCGCAACCCAGATCATATCTCCCAGCGGCATCATCTTGCCATCCACCCTCACACCCTCGCGCTCAATCTTCTCGCACAGCTCGACCCGCTTGCCATGTTCGCGCGTGCCTTCGCGGCTGTCAACGACGAGGTAGACCCTGAACGAGCCGGCCGGCCAGACGATAGGCGAGAAGGGCGTGAAGGTGTACGAGGTTGACGAGACGTGGTCGCGCACAGGATCGAGAGGGTGTCGATTGATGACTGGTCCGCCGTTCGAGGCAGAGGCGGCGAAGCTAGCGGCAGGCGCATCGAAAGAGGCGAAGAGGGGCTTCTGCGTCGAGGTCGAGCTTGTCGCGCGAGGCGCGTCGGCAAGGATGGATGAGGCAGACAAACGAGGACGCTTTGGACTGCTGCCTACGGCTGCTGGGGCTGGAGCAGGGCGATGTGTCGGCAGTCGAGATGAGGAGGCGGCGGGAGCGACGGGAGGGTCGTCGGCAATCCCAGCTGCAGCGGTGGGATTGAAGCGCGCAAGAACGTTCGCGACGCTCGTTGCGCCGCGCTTCGTTCCCAGATCTGCACCTGCGCCACCAAGATGCCTGACCTGCGGCGGCGCGGCGTACATGGCCTCCTTGCTCCGCTTCTCTGGCGCCTTGTACCCGCCCAGCAAACTCGACATCGGGTCCGCCTCGATAGCCTTCTCCTTTTCGGCGCCGTTGGTAGCCGCCGCTGCGGCGCGAATCTTCTGCGGGAATCCTGGGGCGATCAAGTTGCTGACCCGTTCGCGGATGTAGCCAGACTTGGTCATTCCGCCCGGAAGAGGCTCGCTCCTCGTCAGATGCGCAACCTTCTTCAGCCCGCGCACCATCGGATGCAAGTCCTGCGCAGCGCGGTACTCGATGCGGAAGAGGAGGTCGGCGCCGTCGTCTGTCTGTGAGGTCTCGGCTTCGTCGCGGCGCAGAGTTCGGGCGTCGTCCTCCGTGAGGTAGAAGTAGCCGAAGGCGGTATCTGCGGCAGAAACTCTCAGCTTGAGGCAGCGTGCTGCTTAGGAGAGTAGACGCACCGACGTTCTTGACGATAGGCGCAGCGACCGCCTGCTTCGCCGTAGCCGCATAGATCCCCGACGCCGCCTTCCTTCCATCGAGACCTCTGCTGCTCGTCGAGCCGTTCCCATTCCTCGCGCCGCCCTCGAACAAGTCATCCCGCTCCGAGCTAAGCGCAGCGGTACTCTCGCGCCTGCTCAGCTCGAGCGCCGCCCGCATCTGCGCCTGGAACTCGGGGTCTTCATCTCCGTCCCCTGCGCCGTTCGCACGTGGAAGCGGGTCTTCCAGGAAGAGCGGCGGCGTGTGCTGGCGTTGTCGAGGTGCGGAAGCATGGAACGAGCTGCGACCGACGGATGGACCGCTCGTCGTGGCTGAGGCGGATGTCGAGCCGAGAGACCGTCCGAGGCCTGGAAAACCGGGTCGTGAAGGACCGGGAGCGGGACCAGACGAAGAAGGCGGGTTTGGGCCGGACGAGGAAGGGTGGCCGGCGGAAGAGGTGGGCGGGCGAGCGTGAACGACTATGTCGGCTGAAGGAGCGAGCTTCTCCGCAAGCGCGTAGCCGGCGGGCGTGAGAGCGAACTTGGCCGGACGCTTGTTGTCTGAGACGACGAGGTCCTTGCCGGTCACTGTGAGGCGCGCCAGAAAGAACGGTCAACTCCGGCATGGGGGCACTGCAGTAGCAGACGTGATGCGCGACTCACGCGTCTTCATGCCGCTCCAAGCGCTGTACGTGAATGACTGGCCGCCCTGCACCTGCCCGCCTCGCACCGCCGTTCCCGTCTCGAAAGGCGTGTTCGAGTACTCCTGTCCGTCCTCGATGATCTTGCTCTTGGTCGTCCAGGACTGCGGTTCGTCATACGAGGCGTTCTTGTAGAGGGAGAGGAGGATGGCGTAGGCGCCGCTGTTCTGCCTCGGAATGTACTCGCGCGCCTTGCCTTTCCCCTTGCCCTTGCCCTTCTCAGCGCCCGCTTCCTCGTCGTCCTCGGGATCGGACCCAGCAGCAGCAGCACGAGGAGCTTCGCCGGTTTTCTGGCCCGGAAGCGGCTTGTTCCACTCGTGTCCGTCCGGGTGAGCCTGGAAAGCGATTGCACCAGGAGGAGGAAGAGCTGGGTTGCCCTTCGTAAGGCGTTGGCGGCGGGCTTCACGAGGGTCGACTTCGCCGTCGGAAGAAGCAGCGGAGGGACGCTTCTTCTTGGTAGCCTTCTGGACGCGAGGACGAGCAGGAGAGGTGACTGCGGGATGAGAGCGCGTGAGCTTTCGCGAAAGCTTCCCTGAGACGGGTCTGACGCACTGCGATCTGGCATGGGCAATCCCTCCTTCTCGCACTTGGCCTTGACCTTTCCGACGAGGTACTGGACGATCTTGGGCCCGACTCCTACGAGCTGGAGGGCGTCGTCCGGGTGCGTGAAGGGTAATGGGCAGCTTTTTAGCGCATTCGCGGCCTGCAGAGGCGGGATTAGCTTGACCTCGAGCGGTCTGAGGGAGGGGAAGGAGGAACGCACCCGCTTATAGGTCTGTGAGCTCTTCTCGCCGCGTTCTTCTGCCCTGTCCGCGAGCTCCTGCACCCATTCCGCCCATTCTGGGTTCCCACAGACCTTCGGCATCGCTCCGCAATCCGTTCGACGCGCTTGTCGCCGTCTCGAGCGATCAAGAAGAGGTCGAGCGGTGGACCTCGCGGGGCGGCGAGTGCGCCCGCTCCAAGTAGTCCCAAGCAAGCAAACGCCAAGCTCGCAAGCTCGCACGCACGCAGCGCAGCCCAAGAAGGATGTCGCCGTCAGCGAGCGATAAGCCGGATGTCAACCTGCTACCACGCGCGTCCTCCTGCTCACACCGCTCGACTGAGGTTATCGAAGATGGCTACGGACTCGATCGACTTGCAGGAGATCTACCAGTTCGCGATCCAGCTCGCCAAAGACGCGGGGCGGCTCATACTCGAGGGGTCGAGCAAGCGGACCCAGTCCGCGGCGACGACGCAAGACCCAGACACCAAGAAGAACCGGGTAGACCGTGAGTGGGCCGTGCGACTTTCTGGGTTCCTTTGGCGGTGCGAACTGCCGTCGTTGCCGAGTCGTCGCGCCGTTCGGTCGGCGAGCGATGAGGAGGACTTGCACGGGCTAGAGGGATATAGCGGCAGAGTTGGCTGGCTCGGACTCTCGAAGAACATTGCAGGAGCTGGCAGTATCAGCTGCACGATGGCTCGAGCTAGTGTCGCCGCGCTCTTGTCCTCAAACGTGTCCCGACCCCCCACATCCTCCTCGAACTCGCTCTGCTGAGCCAAATGAGCTGACTTTGAGCGTCTGAATTGATGCGGCAGTCGTAACGGAGACGGACCAGGCCGTCGAGGCGTTCATCAAGCGTTCGATCGCCGACAAGTACCCCTCCTTCAAGTTCATTGGCGAGGAGAGCTTTGCGGGAGGCGAGCGTGTCGACTTGACGGACGAGCCGACGTTCATAGTCGACCCTATCGACGGCACTACCAACTTTGTGAGTTGCCCGACACTGGGCCGACCGGTACAGCACCCCTGACTGCCCATCCCTCCTTTCTGCAGGTTCACGCGATCGATTTCGTCTGTCCAGATTCTCCCCCAGTGTTCTTTCTTCTCGCACGCTGACAGCCATGCTCGAGCAGGTCTGCTGCAGCATCGGCTTCACGTACAAGCAGGAGCCGGTCATCGGGTACGTCGAGCAAACCCGCAAGTCTCGCTAACCCAGGCTGACATGCCGATTACTGGCAGCGTCATCTACAACCCCTTCCTCGACAAGCTCTACTCCGCCCTGCAAGGTCACGGTGCCTACCTGAATCAAACTACTCGCCTTCCGCTCACGCACCCAAACCCTCCGCCCCTTCCTTCGCTCGGCGACGCCGTCATTGGCGTCGAGTGGGGATCGGACCGGAGCAAGGCGGTCATCGAGAAGAAGGGCCGGACATACATGAAGCTTGCGGGAGACGGGAAGGAGGTTGAAGGCGGAGTCATGGCGCACTCGCTGAGGAGTATCGGGTGCGTTCAGGCGGCTTTCTTGTAGTTCACCCGACGGTCGCATTTTGGTCGCAGGCTGATTGTCATGTCCTTTTAATGTACAGATCCGCCGCTCTCAACTACTCGATGGTCGCCGCTGGCCAGCTTGACCTGTACTGGGAGATCGGCTGCTGGAGCTGGGACGTCTGCGCCGGTACGATCATTGCACGGGAAGCAGGTGGCAAGGTCTATGGTGCGTTCATACCTTCCGGCGCCCATCACTGCTTCTTCCGCCTGATCGTTTCTCGTTCGCTCCGCAGGCAAAGGCGGCAAGCCCTGGCAACCTCAAGACCTCATGGGTCACCACTTCTTGGTTGTTCGTGCGATTGCGGACACGCCGGGCGGAGAGACGGGCGAGCAGGCGCAGGACCGGATCGCGAAGGAGTTCTTCCAGGTCGCCGAGGAGTGGGATGTCTAGAGTGGCCGTCGGAACGTCACAGGGAGCTAGAGGTGCGCCACACCGGAACAAGAACGTTGTTTGAGCAGTCCTAGACGTCGACGAGTACATCAGCCTTCGCTAGCGCTCGCCAGTCGCTGCCACTCCGCCTTCGCCTCGCTCGCCCTTCCCCTGCTTTCTCCGTCGTCTTTGCGCGCTAAATCTTGCCGGCCTCACCATCGACAATGAAGGAGGACGCAAGTGCGGACCGGCTTGACCTTCCCAACTCGCCGTGGACTCGCGCTTCAAGGTTCCGCTGCTTCTGTGCGCCTGTGCGCCGCCTCACCATTCACGTTGGGTCTGCACAGGCTCAAGGCGGATCGCACCTCTTCACTCGCCGCTTCTTTTCCCTCACAACGCCCTCCTCTCCTCTTCCGCCCAGACTTCCCCACGATCAGCCCGTGCGCTTGAACCGGTCTGCCGGGTCGAATGGCGCGCTCAAACCGCTCGAGCGTCCGCGGACTGTACGGAATGGAGCGTTGCTCGCGCGTTTCGACTCTCTCCTCTCGTACGCTTTAACCCAACTTCAGCCTCTTACCTGCTACTTGTCCGCACATCCGTGCTTTCTTGCATTTCAACCTGCACGTTCCTGCCGCCTCCAGGATGATGCGCCTCGCTTTCGTCGCTCTGGCTGCCGCCTCGACCGGTGCATTCGCGTCTCACGCCTCATCCCTCGTCTTGGCTGACCGTTCTGCCTGCAGTCCTGGCCTCCCCGGCGCCTTCTACCAACGCCGCAACGACCGTCGTCGACGCCTTCCGCGCCTTGCGGTCAAACGGCCTGACGAATGACTCTGGATTCGCGAAGCGGCAGTCGACGACCGATATCATCAACGGCCTGCAAGACTTGCTCGAGAAGGCGACGGACTCGCAGCAGAGTAGCAGTGGCAAGTGTCACGACGAGTGCGCCGGATGGTTCGGGTTGATCGAGGTGAGCCGTCTTTTCCTCTTTCTCGAACGAGGGAACGGGTAAGCTGACTTTCGCTCCGTAGAAATGCGCCGACCACGACAGTTACTATCAAGTTGGCTTGTGCGCTTGCGGAAGCGGCCCGGTTGACGAGATGAAGACGTGCGGAAAGTGTAGGTCAAGGTTCTCCTCTCTCGAGATTCGGTCTCGCAACTGACCTTCATTTGCCCTGGCGTGTTCTCCAGGCTTCGGCGGATCCAGCTCGACGGACGCGAACAGTTGGCTTAACTCTCTCGCCTGGCAAATAGAGGCGAGCTGCTAACTCGCGCCTTCCCTCCAGACTTCGGCGACTACTGCGAGAAGAGCGTCGCCTCCGCTTCTTCCCTCGGCATCACAGCAAGCACCCGCGGAGGCTTTGGCGGTCTCTCGAGCGCCACTTCGCGTGCTGGCACCTCGGCGAGCGCGACTTCCGCCGTCGCAGGAGGATCCGCGACTCAGCAGACGCCCGTCTCGAGCGCCTCGGCGCCCGCCAACACGGCTGGCACACCTGGCGCCGCTAGTACCGTCAAGCTCGGCGCCGGAGCTGTCGTTGGAGCGGCAGCTGGTGCGGTCGCTCTTCTCGCTTTGTAGAAGCGTCTCCCGTTTGCGCCCAACTCACTCCTGTATTATCCTTCGTTCCCGTCCACACTACCTATCCAACTTGTCTTGAGCCATTCGCATCCATGCCTATCGCCGCTTGCTCGCCAACGCGCATGCCTCGCCACGCCTCCTGCTCCTCCTCCTCGCGCTTCCTCCGATCCGCTTCTCCACGGCCTGTCTCGTCGACTACTCTGACAGTCCGCTCAACTCTCCCGATTCACCGTGGACCGCTCGGTCCCTCATTCGCAGCAGCTAAGTCGCCTCTTACCACCGTCCGTTTGAGTACGGTGGCTTGCTCCTTCGTCGCTTCTCCACGACGGCTATTGCCTTGCTCTCTGCTGCTGTACCGTTTGGTCGCGGGGCCAGTGCAATCGAGGCAAATGGTGCTGTTGTGCTGCGCCTTGGTCTCGGACCTTTCGCTGATCCTCCTCGTATACGACCAAACTTTGGCGAAGCCGGCGTCGGCACGACCGCCACAGGTTTCTACACCCTTACTGGCGCGGTAAGCTCGCCGCTCAATCTGCTCAGCGCCCTCACGCGATCCGCCGCCTCGAGCACTAGCGCAGAAGCGACTTCCGCAAGTGTCGGAGTATCGTCGTATCAGCAGACGGCCTCAGGAAGCGCGCCGTCGCCCAAGAGCACGAGTATCTACGACCGGTTGAGCAGCAGTCCAGCGAGGCGCAGGCGTCGTTGGCGCAGCAGTTGTTGTTGCCCTCCTCCCTTTGACCAGTCGTACCCTTCTCTGCGCTCCTCGTTTTTTTTGTCCCGCCTTATGCACTGCATCGCAGTCGTCGGTTCCACCCAGTCGTCCTCATAATCCACCTTGAACGTCGTCGTTTCCGCAGCTGCAAGGGGAGGAGGCAAGGAGGAGATCCACTGTTGAGCACTTGGGAGCGAGCCCAGCGGTACAGTACCCTTCGGCAGAATCGAAAGCATCCTTAGCACGCGCATCCAGCCATTCTAGCGAACCCGTGTGAGATCGAGGAGTCCAAGGGAGACCTCCTCGTCGGTCTTCCTCCAACACGTCGCTGCCAACGACCATGACCTCGCTAGAGGTGCGCTGGACACGCTAGACCGCTTGCTACGGCCGTACTGACCACGCACGCGCAGGACTTTGACCGCCAAGTCAAGGCGCTCATCACCAAGGGCAAGCTGTCGAGTTCGGCGGTCGACGGGGTGACAAAGGCGGCAATGGCCAATGTAGGGGTACGTGGAGCTCGCAGAGACTCTCTCGAAAGCTTGCAGGACTAACACACGCGCGCGCAGGCCGACTCGCACCTCGTTTCGACGCTGTACCGCCATCACAAGAAGGCGACTCCGTCTCACAAGCTCACGTCGCTCTACCTCATTGATGCGGTCGCGCGCGAGGCTCGTTCGCGGCAGAAGAAGGCCGACAAGGAAGGCAAGGGCAAGGAGAAGGCCGCTCCTGCACCAGCGGGTTCGACCACGCCCTCGGGCAGTCCTCCTCCCGACGACGGTGCAGGTGCCGGTGCGAGCGGAGACGGGACGTTTGCGACGTTCCTGAAGAAGCTCGAGGCTGTGTTGGGCAAGATTGTACTGGACAACTGGGAGAACGGCCTGCCTGAGCACAAGGTGCGCCCGATAACTCGCTCACCTCGCTCTCATTCCGCTCACGTCGCCTTCGCCCGCCCGCAGGAAAAGGTCCGCAAGGTGCTGGACATCTGGACCAAAGCGTCGACTTTCAGCTCGTCGACCATCGCCAAAATCAGCTCGAAGCTGCTCGCGACTGCCAGCACTTCCGCCGCCGCTCCTGCTCCCACTCGCGCAGCTTCTCCCGGCCGACCGTCTCTCAGTCCAGGTAAATGTTCCGTTTCTCGCTCTTGACTTGGACTCGCGACGACCTCGACCTCCGCCATTCGCCCTGCTCGCGCCGACTTGCCGCGATCGAACCCGCCTCGACAAGCCGAATCGACGTTTCTGCCGGCGCTACTGTCCGCCTAGTCGTGTCGTCGTCGTCGTTGAGTAGCGACCTGCAGCAGCCTCTCTCCAGCCGCAATGCATGCGTATTCAGCCTCGTCCCGCATTGGCGGTCTTCCCTTCCCATCAATCCCAAACTTGCGCGAGGAGAACAAAGTCACTGAAACTTTCTGCTTGTCTCCTGCCCCCTCGTCCCCCGTCCTCGCTCTGCCGTGACAGGTCCAGTCTCCCCGCCCCGCGACTCGACGCCCTCCACCTCTTCCGGCATCCCCGCCAATGTCCTCGCCCTCCTCCAAGCTTCGACTCAAGCAGCGCCGAGTCAAGCCGCTCTCGAGCAGAAGAAGCAGGAGGAAATGGAGAGCGAGATCGAGCGGGTTTTGCGTGAAGCAAAGGAGGGGTCTTCGAGCGCGACTTATAGGTGCGTCGGATCGTCTGCCTCGGACCGGATCAACGCTGACTTCCCTTTCTCCAAAGTGCTCCTCCGCCCGCGCAGCCTCAACCAGCGCATTACGGCTCCAACTACCCTTCTGCGTCCACCTCTTCCGCATACTCGACTCCCTCATACCACCAACCTCCTCCTTCCGCCTATCCTCCTCCTTCCAGCTCGACTCCCGTCCACTCGTCCCACCAGTACACTTCCGGCTACGGCTCCGGCAGCCAGCATCCTCCGCCACCGCCGCCTTCGCACGCTCAGCAGCCGTATCAAGCGCAGAGCTATCCTCAGCAGTACCAGCAGCCCCCGCCACAGTATCCTCCGCATCAGCAGTATCAGCAGCAACCGTCCTCGTATCCGCAGCAGCATCAGCCATCTTCGTATCCGCCTTCGCAGCAGCAGCCCCAGAAGCGGACTCGTTGGGACGACGGCACCTCGAATGGCGGCGGCTATCAGTCTCGTCCCCACGAATACGAGCGTCAGCAAGCTCCGCCGCGCTCGTACGATACCTACGGACGTGATGAGCGGGGCCATGGTGATTCATACGGGCGAAGGGAGGAGCCGCCTGCGAAGAGGCCTTACCAGCCGCCTACGGAACGGCCTTCCCAGCCAGAGCTTTCGCTTCCAACGCGCCCACCGATCCCCTCGCGTCCTGATGCGCCGGTCGAGTCGTACTCCGCGCCTCCATCGACGGCGACACAACCTTCCGCTCCATCGACCGCACCTCCTCCCTCCACTCCTCCTAACCCCGCTCCTGCTCCAGCTCAATCCCTCGTCGCCCCTCCACCTCCGCCTCCCTTCGACCCTACCACCTTCGACGCCACCTCCCCCGACTCCTGGACCGCCTTCGTCGGCGTCCTCCGCGCCGCCCATCCGTACTTCGCTTCGCTCGGACGGATGCCGTACATGGAGGAGGTCGTCAGTCTTTGTATGCCGGCTGCGATGATGGCGTTTGGGACTCCTGTGGGTGGCGGAGGGATGATTGGCGCTGTGGGCGGGATGGGCGGGATGGGAGGGATGGGCATGGGGGTGCAAGGAATGGGAGGAGAAGGAGAGCGGGAAGACGAGGCGGCTGGCGGAGGAGGCGAGGGAGGCGACGAGTACAGCGGGAACGATGGGCAGGCGTACTGAGCTTAGCGACTGCATCAACTCGACTCTTGCCACGAAATGCGCACGATCTGAACCAATAAGGCGAGCATGTCTGGCGTCCTCCCGTGTCTCAAGCTTGTAGAAGTAGTCCAGCAGAGTCACCAATTCAATAGCACAATACGAGAAGCACAAAGATGTAGAGTCAAGTTGAGGGAGGCGCAATCATTCGTTGGCCTTGGAGGCTGCGGCCATCTTGACCAAGTCCAGGTGCGGCCTCAAACGGATCAAGTCGTCCATACCCCATTCAAGGATCTCTTCCGCCGCTATTCTAGTAAGGCGCATCGTGCTGGGATCGACTACACGGTGCAGGCGCGAGAGGAGGATGTCGGGTCACGGGTGAATAAGGCTTGCCGGTCATTGGCTTGGCTGTAAGGAGGAAGCGCTCCATCTGCTGGTAAGACGCGCAGCAGATGCTGAGCGAGGCTGCCGGATCGCCCGCCTTGTATTTCTGGATGAGGGCGACCAGGATTGCCAGGCGGTGAAGCCAGCCTTCGTGCCAAAGTTCGGGCGAGGGGACCGACGGTGACGCGGTCGACCGGATATAATGCACGGCGGTGAAGGCATCGCAATCAAGATAGGCGTTGTCAAGGTTTGTACTGGCGGTCTTGCGGTCAAACTCGTTCTCGCGTACGACGCCCAGCACATCTTGCGACAGGGCAAGGTCCTCGGGATGCTTCTGCCCTTCAGTCCAGTCTTGCAACTGCGCCGCATAGCCAGTCGATCCACGGGCGAGAGAGGAAGGTCAGCAGGCTTTGGCGGAAAACAAGTCCAGGCGACGCACGATTTCAGGCGTGACCCGATGCCTTAGCATCTGCTGCAGCCACTTCGCAATGCTCCTCCGATTGCCCGCCCAGCTGGGGTCCTCATAATTGAAGTGCGCCGAAGCTTCGTCTGCCTCTCTCTTCGAGAGCCTAGGGCCACGAATGCCCTCGACGAGATCGCCTCCGCACAAGCGACGATGTGTCGGCCAGACCTGCGTCGACCAGCGATCAGCAAGGCCTGTGTACGTCGTTGTGCGGGGACTCACGAGCTGCTGGTGTTCCGATGAGCAGAAGAAGATGTCGTGTAGAGTTTTGGCGCATTTCGAGCAGCGGTTGGAAGTCGCCTTCCCGCAACAGCACAGAATCGAGGCTGCGTGAACGGTTCCCAGGGCTTTGCGGTCCCCGGCGCAGGGGTCGAGGTGGGGAGGTGGTAAGAGGAGGACATAGGCGCAGAGAGGCCCGCGGAGCGATGAGCGGCGTTCAGAAGCTGTATAGCAGTGTGCAAGTATCAGGTACGACACAGCAGGACGCAGTTCAAGCGAGGTGAGACGAGCAAGTGAGCGGGAGGAGGAAGAGGCACTAGGCGCCGTCTGCAAACCCAATCATACGTTCTCTGAGATGTCGAGGATGCGAAAGAGAGCTTTCAGGCCAGCTCGAGACTCTCTTCAGGTCTCCGGATGTCAAAAGAAGGACGTTCGACGGTCAAAAGGGATTGCAAGCTATTCGCACGCCGCAATTGGCCTGCGTATCAAGCGGGCGGGTCCTACCCTGCCGTAGAACGGGTCGTAGCGCCTCCCGCAGTGTCAAGCGGAATGTGCAAACTCATCGTCGACGTATCGATAGCCTTGCGCAGTCGGGAGAGGGCCCAATCGGCCCAAGGGACGGCCGCCGTATGCTTGGCTGCGATCGCGGTCAGCAAGCATTGCTCAACCTGTCGAAAGCACTGCCGACACATGTCGAGCGTGACGGCGGGATTGCCGGTCTTCTGAAGCTGGATGAGTTTGAGGAGGATCGCCACGCGATGGTGTGCCTCGCTGTACCATTGAGCCGCTGTGGGCGTCATTGGCAAGATGTAATTCCAGAGCTGGTTGATGACGGTGTAGATGTCGTAGTTGCCCAGCACATCGTTCAGGTCGTTGTCGCCGAGTATGCGGAGATACTCCGTATTGCGCGTCTCGGTAATGACGCTCTGCGAGCTCCAGGTGTCGTAGGGGTGAGTCTCACCTTCCGCAAAGAATTTGAGCAGATCCTGTTGTAGGAGAGAGCAGGTGGGTAAGTCAGGACGGGTAAGCGACGGGGAATCTGACGCACCTTGGCGTCTTCCGCCCGACACTTCAGGATCGCCTGCATGCTCGTCGACACACTCTCGTCACCTCCATGCCACATGCGCTGCAGAACATCGAAGTTGGCGAAGGCTTCGGCGGCCTCTTTCTTCGAAAGCCAAGGGTGAGGTGCAGGCGAGAGTGAGGAGCCGCAGACGCGGCGGTGGGTGTGCCAGACCTGTATGCGTTCATGTGGTATGTTAGATGATCGTTCAGAGCCTCGCTCGTCGCAGACGTCACTGAGGAGGGGACACACGAGCTTCTGGTATTCCGGCGAGCAAAAGAAGAGGCTGTGGTCGACCTTTGTGCAAGCCGAGCAACGTTTGTTCGTTTCAACACCGCACACGATACACTTCCCCGGCTGCTGAGCGCTCATGTCGAGCTGTCGGGAAGCTTCGGGGGCGAAAGGCGATGAGGAGTGTGCGAGCGAGAGAAGCGCACGGGGCGCGCCAGCGGAGACTCAGACACGTAGCAAGCAATAGATGGAGACGTTGTGGTACGGCGGAAGCGCGGGTTCAGCAATGTGAGCGAGGGGGAGAAGGCAAACCGCGCGAACGACGCCTGTCCTCGACCAGGGAGGCCGACGCATGGAGCCTCCCGTCGGGGCGCAAGACGCAGCGCAGTGCACCCAAAGGGCGGCCTGAAACCTTCATACATCCCGCTCAAGAATCGCTGTCCTTGTTCGAGGAGTTGAGCCGTCGTCGTTCGCTCGCTTCGCTCGCTCCCTCCTCCGCCTCGACGATTCCCGCTCGCTCGCCTCGAGGGGCGGTCTCGCTCGCTCTGCGGATTCTCAAGCTTGCGCGTTTTGCTATGCTGAGCTCGCAGCGCCCTCGCGCTTGCGTGCTGTCGAGTTTGCCCCCACCCCACTTCATCACCACCCGACCCCGTCCTCCTCCCTCGCAGCCTTTCGAGCGCTCGACGAACGGCCCCAGCAACTCCAGCAGACCCCTCAAGTCGTGTACCCGCCATTCGACCGCCCACCTCTCTGCAGCGACCGTGTTCAACGCCCGCTCCCGTCCCCAAGTCTGAACCCGGAGCTCGTGACTCGCTGGACAGATGGGATGACATGACGTGCATTGGGAACCGGCGCAGACGGCGTACGGGAGGGACTGGGCAGCGCGAGGCGCGAAATGGGCCGGATTTGGGCGACCTCTTCCTCCGCCGACGCTACCTTCACGACGCACACCCCGCTCTTTCGAACTGATCTCGCCCTCAGCTTCCTCGCGACGTACCCCCAGCCCAGCGGACAACACGACCTGCGCACCCATGCACCGCCAGCACCCCTCCCTCCGCCTCACTCCCTCTACGTCGCCTTCCAGCCGTCACTCGCCTGCTTCCCTCTCACCAAACGGCCCTCGCCTGCGTCCCCCCCCACTCCTACCTCGCCTTCAAGTCCTCAACCCTCCCGCCTGTCAACTCGCACAGCGCCACGTCATCAGGCTATCACTTGACGACCTCGACCTTGTCGACGTCGTTTCGCCCATTCCTCATCCCGCCTACGCCTGGGCGCCCGCACCTGCTACGATGCTCCTCAAGTTCGCTCCTACACCTGCTACGATGCTCCTCAAGTTCGCTCCTACACTTCCTGCCAAAGGTAACCCTGCTTTCCTCTGCCACCCATGAGTCCGGGCTCCCATACCCCTCATGCGGTTCCCAGCCAGCCAGCCAGCCACCCTCCGGGGGAACCTACGTCCCCGCTCGTTGCCCGACGATGCGGCGTAGCCATAGCTTTGCCACCCTCCGGGGGAACCTACGTCCCCACTTGCTCCGGCAAGCGGCGTAGTCCTTTCTGCCACCCTCCGGGGAACCCTACGTCCCCACTCGCTCCGGCGAGCGGCGTAGTCCTGCTACTCACTGAGGTCCGGCCACCCAGCCCCTCATGAGCTTCTCTTCCTCCTTCTCCCCCGCAAGGGTTCTTTCATTTCCGCCTCCCGAGGCATTTCCCGCCCCCAGTGGCTTTTCTCGCCCCCAGTGGCTCTCTCCCGCCCCCAGTGGCATTTTCTTGCCTTTCCAAGCGTCTCGAATCCCCAGCAGCGTCCTCTCGCCTCCTCCAGCGAAGCGAGACTGCCCTCTTCGCCGGCTTCAATCCTTCCACCTCTCAAAGCGCAGACGAGCTCTCCCAGCCCCGCCTCGCCTCCCCCGCAGACGCCTTGCGCAGTGCAAGTCATCTCAGCCACGCCCAACGCTTCCCCTCACACGTCCCTCACGCACATCCTCGCCGATCGAACGCCTCGACCCGTCTCGCCCCCCGCACTTCGCCGGACTCCGCCCCTGAAGCCCTCGCGCGCGCGCGTACCATCTCGATATGAGTGGTCGCGCGGCTGCTCGTGAGCAGCGCCCCGTCGCGCCGCCCAGCGGGACCTTCTCTCATCCCGAGTCGGCGCCCAGCTCAAGCTTCCTATTGCCGGCCGCAAATTCAGGTTTCAAGTGCATACAGCGCTTCTGATTCTCCTTCGAATGCTACGGCAGCGTGCACGCTCATGCGGCCATGCTTGTGACGAAGACAATGATCTGCTACTCCCCGTCCTTCAGGCGCCCCAGGCTGCCTGTTGACTGGTCTCCACGTCCTTGCCCACATCGCGGACGTTTGCATCGTCTATCCCTCGGGCGAGACTCGAGGAGCACGCTCACCGCCTGCTTTAGCGGACTGCTTCCGTCGATCTCTGCGTTTGTCCTGCCTCGAGCGTGTCTACCCGAAGGCGGCGCCGTTTCCTGTTCACTTCCCGCACACTGAGCGTGTGTGCTACGCACTGTGATGTCCTGGCCTGAATCTCCCGCCTCGCTTGGACTTTCTAGCCTCGCTTCTCGCACTGTCTCCGTAACGGGCATCTGGTGCTCCTCCGAGACAGCAGCACGCTCTCCGTGTTGTGCACCATTCTAAGACCTCTTCTTTGCGGGACGGACTGCGTCAAAGCTCGCAACGCTTGACGAGGTGCTTGCGATCCTCTCGAGGGTTCCGCTTCTCCCTTTCCCTCAGCGCTAGCTTCATGCTGCGCAGTTCTTGGAGCTCTGGACTCTCCCTTTCTGCAATTGTTCCAGGCTACAGGAGACCGGCGCAGTCCACGCACACGGCTTTCCACGAACTTGCCCTCGCTTCTGCTCAACCTCCACCTCCGTCCTCATTGCCTCTGCCTGAACCTTTCTCGTCTCATTCGACATGCTGAGCCATACGCTTGCCAGCTTCTTACGACATTGTCAGGCGTCAACCCGTTCGACGAGCGACGCCACCTCTTGCTCGAGCAGAGCCTCTCACTCAGCCAGCCCTTCCCGGACTCCATGCCTCGATTGCGACGCTCGTACTACACGTGGCAAGCACCAGCAACCTCAGGATGTGCTCCTTGAGCTGGAACCCGAGATCTACCACCTCAATGCCCCTTATTCCCGCTCCTCCTCCTTGACCACTGCTTCTTCCATCCGCTCTGCGCTTCGAAGCCTGCTGGACGGCCTTTGGGTAATCCTAGACAAGCTCCGCAATGCTCCCGCTGCGCGCTACCCCGCTGATTGGCTCAGCTTTCCCGCACTCGTTGTTCCCGACCTCGACGCATGCCAGCGCACAGAAGATCGCATCGTGGCAGTCCAGACCGGCTCACATTCATCTTCCCACGTACATGCGCACCGCCAACGTTGCCGCCCACCTGCCCGACGCTTGCTCGCCCTCACCGTCCTCATCACTTCATCTCGAAGCCCCGCACCTCCGCCGACTCGGAGGCTCCCGCAAGACCTCCTCTCCCAGCAAAACGTGAGTCATAGATTCACGCGGGACTTTGGCGGGCGGCCACGGTTTCAAGGGCACTCGAATCCCTTCCGGCGGACCTTTCTCCCCTCCCGGACTCTGGATGCTCACACTTCGCTGGCGTGGCATGAGCAGCTAGCCTTGATGCACCAAGGAGATGCACCACTCTCAGCCGCACAAGACCATGACGCTCATCCGCCCTTCTTCCAGACGTTCTGCTCGAGCAACGCCCAACTCGTCCTCTTACCCCTCCAATCCCGCTTCACGGGCATCCGACATGCCTGACGACCCGCATCAGATGCTTGAGCGCCTTTCTTCTCTCCGCAATCCTGCAGAGAAGCCGACACAACCGCTCTTCCCTCTTAACATCTTCCGCACCAGTCTGCCACCCTCCCTCCTCGGCCTCCTCAACCTCAGTCTCCTCCTCCTTCTCTCGAAAAGGAACAGCGCCATCCACCTCATATCTACCGCATCTCGCCCTGCAACTGCCCTACAAATCATCACCCTCCTCTCGTTCGACGAGGCGACCGCACTTGAGATTCGTATTGCGCACCACTGGCTCAAGACCTCCTGCGCACCTCGATCGACAACATGCTTACTGCCACAGTAGCCAGTACGCTTCCGCAATGGCTGGACTTGGACAAGCAGTTCACCAACATTTTACGCTCGAGCGCCCTCTCGCACCCCCTTTTTCCCTTGCTCTCGCACGATGCGGGTCTTCCGACTCTGCCTTCAGCTGCGACCGCGCGACTTGGCGCAGTACGCGTGCGACTTTACGTTTCCCGGACCGCAAGCCTCGCCATGCCTTCACGTATTCCGCTTCATACGATCCTCTCCGCTCAGCCACGACACCAGCGGTCACCTATGTGCCCGCGACGCCTTGGAGTACCTCAGTTTGCCTCGCCTGAATTGCCTACCTCAGCCCATTCGACGCGGACCAGGATTTGCTGCTCAGGTTCTCCCGAAGGGCCGAAGGGCCTTGTTGCTCTGTGTTCCGCCAGTCCAGCGCTTGCTCACGCCCACCATGCCAACATGACATCATTACTGCTGTCCTCCTTGTTCTTTCATCGCTTCCACCCCCTTTTCAAACGACCAGCAACACCTTCCTACCCAAACTCGTCTCTCCGCTCCTTCGCACCGCTAAGACGGACTACGCCAATGTCGTGCACAAGTTTCGATTACAACAAGCTGTTTGGGTCCCGCGCCGCGCTCCTCGCATTGCTCGTCGCTGGTTCGGTTGGGCTGCCGCGGTCCTTGAGTCCGCAAAGCGGCGTTTGCAGGCTCACGAGCCAGCAAACCCAAACTACTCGCTTTCGCTCGTCTTCTTTCATTCCCTTCAATCTTTCCCCCTTTCCCTCCGCCGCCAAACGAGCACGAAGCCAGGACATGGCGCCTCGAGGAGGCGAGAAATCTTCAAGCCCTTTCGTAGGAGTTGCAGTTCTCTCGAAGACAGGAGGAAGGACTGAGTACGGCCAGCTGGTATACCAAGGTGCACGACGGCACAAGAACCCGGAAAGGACCGCAAGAACGAAGGTAACGGAGGGTACAGAGCTACAAGCTGCGAAGCGCGGCCTTAGGGGGCAGAACAAGGAGAGAAGTACGAGGTTCAGGGCATGGCGTCGTCCTTGACGCGACTGAGGAAGTTGGCGACGCGGGAGAGGTCGGTCGCGGAGGGGTCGCTGCGAGACGCGGACAGAGCGCGTCAGCCCAGTAGTTGCGACGACGGATAGGAAGCTGCGACGTACCTCTCGAGCGCTGTGACAAGCCCCTCGAGCATGCCATCGACCTTGTCCTCGTCGACGCCGCAGCATCCCGCGACAATCTTCTTCAGCTTGGCCTCCATGTCGGCGTTTCCTCCTCGCAGCTTCTCCAACCGCTGGTTCATGAGGTTCTCGACGCGCTCGTGCCACGCCTGGAGTCGCAAGAGGTGGACGAGCGACTCGCCCGTGACGCCGGCATCGGTATCGGGGAAGGGAGGGTCGGCGTCGAACTCGATCGAAATACCGGAGGGCAGGTTCGAGAGAGTGCTGCCGGGGCCACGGTAGGTGAAGCCAGGACCGGCAAGGGCGGATGCAGGCGAGCCGTCTGCCTCGGTCCGGCCAGTCCAGTCGAACGAGTCCTCGTTGTCGATCGCATGAGACAGGTTCTTGACCCGCTGCGCCTGTTCCTCGACGTGGTTCGCCTCAGCCCGTGCGCGAGTGAGCGCTGCACGCTTGTCGGCGAGTTCGCGGACAAGCGACTGGAGCTGCGCCTTCTTCGCATCTAGTTCGGCGGTCTTGCTGCCCAGCTCGGCTTGGAAGGACGAAGAGAGCGATGAAAGCGTGTCGGAGAGAGAGCGGAGGACGTCCTGCGACGCCTGGACGGGAGCCGAAGAGGCGCCGTCTTGGTTCTGCAGGGCGTGCAGCGTCTCCTCGGCGGCGTTGACCGTCAACTCCTGCAACGCAATGACCGTCAGCTCATCCATTGCAGCACAGAATCGCGAAAGGAACGCACAGGGTCCTCGAGACCATAGTCGGTTGGTCGCAAGCCCAGCTTGTTCGGCTTGAGCTTGTCCGCGCCAACCTCGAGCAACATCCTGACAAGCGTCCTGTTCCCGATCCTCGCGGCAATGTTGAGCGCCGTGTCGCCATACATGTCGACAACATCGACGAGGTCCTTGAACCTGCCGCCATCCGCCGTTGCGATATACTCGAGGATTGTCTCGAGATAGTAGGTCGCGCTTGATGCGCGGCCCTTGACGCCCGCGACGAGCGCGGTGTGGTGCAAGACCGAGCGACCGACATCGTCGACAGTGCGGAGAGACGGGCCGAGAACCTCGAGGAGGCGGAGGAACGAGTCCTGGTCGGCATTATTCGTGACGAGGACAGCGCGGATGAGGGGCGTCTCGCCGACGTTGTTGCCGCGGTGAATGTCGGCGCCGTACTTGACGAGCGCGTGAACGAGCGAGATGCGGGCGAGAGCGGAGGCCCAATGCAGCGCAGTATGCAGGTTCTCGTCGATCGGCGTGTCGGGTTCGACGTGCACGTCCGGCGGGAAGATGGAAGGCAAGTCGGGGACGAGAGTCGGTCCGCCTCCGAGCGGCTGCTCCGCCTCCATCGCAAAGATCGACTTGAGCGCCGTGCGCTGGCGGTCGAGCTGGACGGGGTCGACGGCCGCAGGGTCGAACGGAGTCTTCGTCGATGACTTGAGCGTGGTGCGGAAGTTGCTGACGGGGACAATAGGCGGCGGGAGAGATGCAGCAGCGGGAGGAGGGTAGCCGTTTGCGACGCCATTGAAGCCGTTCGTCAGCTCCATCCTGACGCGCTTGACGTCCTCCTGGTCGAGCGAATCTCCACCGCGCTTGTGTCCCATGGTCGACTGCGGAGGCGGCATCTGCTGCTGCTCATGCAAGCTCGATGGGCCAGCCATCGGATTGGGCAGCAAGCCCTGCTGACGAGCCTGGTTGAGGATCGCGCTCGCGTCCTGCGGATGAGGCTGCTGGACGTGCTGTTGTTGAGGCGGAGGCGGGGGAGGGAGCTGAGGAGGGCCGCTGACGCCGTACGGGTTGACGATCGGGGGCGGAGGTGCGGCACCGCCGAGAGCGACGGGCGGAGGAGGAGCGGTGTAGTCGAAGAGGGGTGCGAGAAGATGCGAGACACCGAAGGCGTTGGCGAGCTCGACGGAGCGCTCGAACGGAATCCTGCGCGCGAGAGGGCGATCAGTACAAGCAATTAGACGCAAGAAGGCAGTCGGAACGCACCAAGTGCCCTGATACCTCCCATACCCTCCCTGCACCTTTTCGTGCACGCCCTGCGCAATGTCCTTCTCCAAGATCTTGGTCCGCTTCGCCTTGTCCACCCCCGCAACCTTCAGAATCTGCGTCGCGTTGAGCCAGCTGTCGGCGCGGCGGCGCATCACTCCGATTCCGCGAACCATCATCTCGTACACGGGAACGGACGAGTAGACTGCGAGGCTGTGAAGCGAGTCCGGTCAGCGGGGACTTATCAGGAGTGTTCGAGGGTACGCACTAGATGTACGGATTTCCCTGAACGCTGCGAGCGGAAAGGAAGCGGATTAGCGAGGTCAAGCCGGCGGTCAAGAAGTCGGAACGCACTTTGGGTTCGGGTAGCTGACGCCCGTGTCGTATCCTCCGTTCGTCGCCATCGTGAATAGTCGAAGGCGGGCTGATCAGGCGGAAGAGAGGCGATGAAGAAGATGCAGGTGGGGCAAAGCTGCGAGGTCGAACGGGAGGAGATCAGCGGCGTTCCGGAGAATGGCTGAGCGTTGCTGCTGCTTCACAGGTCGGTACTAGCCTCGCCCAGCTGCTCCCCAACCCGCCAGACCCGCAAAGTCGCCGTCGACGAGCAAAGTCGCCCCCTCCCATCGCGTCCCGACCAGGAGGAGGCCGCCCACCGTGCACACACCGTGCCGGGCCCTTGCCAGTCCCTGCCGCCGTCCCAGACCCCCTGTTCATCTCCTTGAAGAGCCCGCGCACCCCTCCTGTTCATTTATTGCTCGCGCGCGAACGCGTGATGAGGACGCCCTCCAAACCCGATCCAGCTCCATTCAGGCGCGCAAGCGAGCAGTCGCGCGACGTACGAGGTGTATCAGCCGTGCGAGCGTGCGTAGCGAGGCGCGCAGGAGCTCGAAACGCGTTGAGAGAGCGAGGAGAGCGTGAACGAGGAGAACGAGCGAGGCAAGACGCGAAAATCGAGAGTTGACTTTTCCTTTGCAGCGAAAGACCTTTTGAATGCACTGATACGAACGACTACTTGTCCTTTTGCGACTCGACCTGCCCGGCCTGCCCGAGGTTGGCCATCGCCCTCGCCGCCTGCTCCCGCCTCGCCTTCTCGAGCGCCTCCTCCGCGTCCTCCCTCGCCTCGCGCTTGCCCTCCCTCACTGCAATGCCTACACTCGCCGTACTCGCCACACCGACGAGAGGCGTCGCGACGACCATGGCGGCGAGGACGAGAGGCGAGACGCGCTCCTGAGGGCGGATCCGCAGGGTTAACGAGCGCGACGAGTAGACGACGTAGGCGAGGCCCGAGACGGTCGCAAAGATGACGTCCCAGGAGATGCTCGACTGGGCGGGGTGAGAGCGCAGGACGTCCCACTCGGACTTGAGGAGGGCGGGGAAGTCGTTCCGCAAGACTTCCAGCGAGAAGGCTTGCTCGGTGCCGAGCAACTCGATGACAGTCGGAACGCGGAAGCGCAGTCCGACGAGGGTGAAGTTGAGGAGGAGTCGGGAAAGACGAGGGTGGCCGGGCTTGTCGATTGCGGCGACGGGCGGGAGGAGCGGGACGAGGATGAGGACGTGCATGAGGAGGAGGTTCGGGAGGAAAGCGCGCGTGTTCATCGTATTGGGGACGAACATGACGCTCGCGGTACCGAAGACGATGCCGACGAGGACGCCAAAGTTGATGCGGCGATAGAACTTGGTGCGCGCATCGAGCGTTGCGAAAGTAGGTTCGGGATTGTTGAGCGCGGCGAGGATGACGGCAGCAAAGAAGAGTGACTGCGCGGTGCTGATGGCGACGATCTGGCCGAGGAGCATGAAGGCCCAGACGCGCTTCACGCCGAACCGGAAGCCCTCCGTCGCGAGGAGGAGCGTGAGCGGGCCGGCCGTCCACATGCACAGCTGCTGCGACCACCACCACCGCTCTGCGCCGTCGCAGACGTAGCGCCACGCCTCCTGGAAGAGCGAGACGTCCGAAAGCCACGCTTGCGTCGTAAAGGCGGAGCTGGGGAGGCCGTGTCGGAGGGCTGTACAGGTGTCCGGATAGCTGCGCGCTCTTCGACCGCATCTAGCGAGCCTCACAAACGCACCCGAATCCTCAAAGCTCTTGACAAAGTACTTGAACATGTACGTCCAGGTCACTCCGAGCGAGACGAAGGCGAGGGCGACGAATCCGACAGCGGCGCGGTTCCATCGCTTGGCTGAGGTAAAGTTGGGCAAGATGGCGACCGTGAGCGCGCCAATCAAGGCGAAGTAGCCCAGCAGCGGGAGGTGTATTGCCGTGAGAGATGGCATGGTGGGGGAGGGTGAGAAGTCGGCGAGGAGCGCTCCTGAGGGCGTGCGAGCGTGGTCAGCATCGTCTTTGAAGCTGGCCCGCACCCTACAGCAGTCCACGCACCTCTGCGGGCGCGATATCGCTGGAGGAAGGAGGAGGAGGAGAAGGGCGATGGAGCGATGGAGAGCGATGAGCGATGAGCGATGAGCCGATTGAGGACGCTTACTCTCGTCGAAAGTAGCCCAGAGGACGGCAAATCTACGGTTGATATTGCTGGGGTGCGGGGAGGGGGCTGCGTAAATCGTGCGAGAGTATGGAGAGACGACAACAGGACTTCACATAGGTTCAGAAGGGGAGGGAGAGAGATGCAAACGCGACGGGGAACGGCTGACGATGCGAAGTCTGGTACAGGTACAGCGAAAACGATGAAGGAGGAAGTCGAGATGTGTGGACGGACGGAAGTGAGGCGAGGCGAAAGGCGGGAGGCAAGGCATGCGGCAGAGGCGATGCGAGCGGGAGAGAGAACTGAGGGGGAGAGGGAGAGGCGAGGGAGGTGGGCTAGAGGGGCAGAGGAGTGAGGGTCGGAGAGCTGAGCGGGAGAGGGAGAGGCGAGGGAGAGGCGAGGGACGTGGGCCAGAGGAGGAGAGGAGTGAGGGTGAGCGGCCGGAGCGGGAAGGGGACGACGGCAGCGCCTGCAAGGTTGGGGGACAGAAGACGGAGCATGATCAGAGCCTGGCTAACCAAGAGAACGTAACGCGTGAGAGGATAGATGCCGGGACTCACTCAACCGCCTACTTGCGCGGGCGTGACCCCTTGCCCTCCGAACCCTTGCTGGTTCCTTCACCCCGGTTCCTTCGACGCCTTTGAGCCTCCCTAATCTCAGCAGCGCGCCGATCATGCCAAGCCAAGATGCGGGCCTCCATCTCCTCGTCGACCTCGTCGCCGCTCGGTCCCTCCGCCTCCTCCTCCTCGACCTCTTCTCCGCTCTCTCCCCCCTCCTCCTCCTCGTCAGCCTCATCTCTATCCGGATGCACCTGTTGTTGCGCCGCGTGTCCTCCTCCTCCTGCAGGCCCCAACCATCCGCCTGCTCCCGTGCGTCCTGCCAGACTGGCTCCAAACTCCCTTTCTAGTGCATCATCGCGGCGTCGGGGCGCAGTACCGCGCAGAAGGAGTGGATCGTCCGACGCATCGGAGGCGGGCTCCTCCGCAGCCGGTGGCCTGGCTCGGAAGCTTAGAGGGTCGGTAGATTGGGAGCTGGGCGGGGAAGGGACGGCGCTGCGGGAGCGCCGACGACGATGGGCCGGGGCGGCGTCCTCAGCGTTCGGAACCGTGGGAGAGGGTGCTGGCGGTTCGAAGCATTCCCCTGGTTGGTGGGGAGTGGGCGGAGGACCAGGTGCGAGAACTGGCCCCAAGCCGCGGAGCGAGACGGGGGAGCGGGTGCTGCTAGTCGAGGTGGTAGTGGACGGGGTTGAGGAGGGGATGTACTCTTCGCTGCCTGCAGGAGTGAGCGTGCTGTGAGCACAGAGAGACAAAATTGACGGCCCACAGCGCCATATGAACGCACCCGTCCTCTGCCGTTTGGCCGGCGTCGCCTTCGCTTTACCCTTGCCCTTTCGCTTCCTGCGCGCCTCAGCCTCCTCCTCGTCCTCCTCCTCGTCATCTGCGCCGGCTTCCCCGCCGCCCAAGTCATCGCCCTCCCCCGTCGCGCGGCCAGCGCCGTCCGCACCCATCCCGCCGCCCCCTCCGTCACCGTGATCCCCTGCTGCGCCGGTGGCCGCACCTGCTGCTGCGCCAGCTGCTGCGCCGATGCCAGTAGCCAGTCGAAAGTCAAAAGCTCGAGTCGAAGTAGCCCTTGCGCCTGCCAACACCGTAGCAAATGTCAGTATAGTTCAAGACGAGCGTCAGGGCGAGAACGCACGTGGCTGGGTGGACGCCTGTCGCAGTCTTTGCTCTGCGGGCGGGCTGACGCGCGCGAGAGTCGCGCGCTTCAGCGCCCGTCGCAACAAGAAGGACATGTTTGGTGATGCGATGATGAGGGCGCGGGACGGTGCGGGATTGGTGCGGGAGGTGGAAGCGAGAGGCGGGGAGCGCTGAGATGGTTCTTAGGGGTGCGTGGAATGTGTACTCTGGACGCTCGTCCAGCTCGAGTGGCTTGCGAGCGAGCGGGAAGTAGCGGCGGAGGACAAGGCGAGAACGGGGCTGACGGACGACGTCGTCGCACCGGCTCCGCCGTGGATGCGTTCAAGAGAGGCGAAGGAGCATTGCAGAGCTGTCAAGCTTGGCGTCAACGGAAGGGCTCGCCAAATAGGGCTTCTTCTGCATTTCGTCTTGTCGAGCGAGGCGCGCTGTGATGGATGAGGGAGACTGCTACAGACAGGAAGCGAGACAGCGAGAGAGGGAGAATGAATGAAGAGGCACGGCAGAATAACCCGAGAGCATGGACGGGGCGGATGGCGAAAGGGGATAAGGAGGCGGGGTTGTGGAAAGGGATAAAGAGTTGGCGGTGGATACGGGACGCGGTTAAGGATCACTTCTTGGGGTGCTTGGGCATCTTGCCGTTATCAGCGGCTGCATCAGGGGCGAGCGGGTGAGCGAAGGAGCGAAGGAAGGACAGAGTTACGGGAAACGCACGGATCTTGATATGGTCATGATAGTCGTCTCGATTGGCCGTCATGGCGCCCTTGTGGTAGATGCAAGGCTTGATGTTCGGCAGCCAGTCGTCCCTCCTCTCCTCGTCGACGTCGTCTCCCTCTCCTCCTCGCAGCAAGTCGGCGAGCGTACACCGGATGCTCGGCTCGATTGTGAGCATGCGCGTGAGACACGACCGCGTCTCGCGAGGCAAGAGGCGGAAGATCGAGTCGGCTGCACCGGTCGTCCAGGTCGCGTTCGAGGCGACCGAGTCGGAGCGATGTCGGCCAGCGGGAGACGAGGGGGCGAGCTTGTCCGACGTGCCGAGACCGGACGACGGTGCAGGCGGAGGGCCTGGATCGTCTGTTCGGGGCCGGCGAGAGGGCGTGAGAGTGTTGGCGTGGCCGGCGGCGGACGAGTCCTCGACGGCGGTGAGGTTGCTCTCCCTCGACGGACCGGTCGAGAGCTGGTGTTCGCGACCTTCCTCAGCCGCAGGGTTCTCGTCGATCCGCAGAGAGCCGACTGAACCAGCGAGGGCGTCGCCGGCAGCCGACAAGGCAGGGGAGTCCGCCCCACCTCCTGCGCTCATGCTAGACGGCGACTGCGTCCGCTCGAGCGGCGTGATGGCCGGCACCGAGCCTTCGCGCGCTCGTCCACCCCCGTCGACGTTCGCGCCCGAGAGGTTCGTGTTGTAGCCCGAGTCGAGTCCGCCAGGGGAGCTCGATCCCGACTTGGTCGTCATGCGCGAGACGGTGTCGTGAGTCGAGGCGCGAGACGGGAGAGGCTTGCCGCCGACGGTCGCGTTCGGCGTCGTAGGCGAGACGCACAGCTCGGGGTGTGACGAGACGTAGAGGCGGAAGCTGGCGTCCGACTTGGCGTCGGGGAGCTTCCAGGGGAACCGGCGGAGGATCATGCACATGAAGATGATGGCGACGCTCCAGACGTCGGTCAGGCGCGGGTCGTACTCCTTCTTCGCGATGACCTCGGGCGCGAGGTATGGGTCGGACCCGACGATGCCGTTCGCCTTGGTCGGCTTCTGGTCCGGGTAGCGGAAGACGACGGCCGTGCCAAAGTCGATGAGCTTGACTGTGTTGTCGTGCGTCATGACGCAGTTGTCGAGCTTGAGGTCGCGGTGTGCGAGGCCCATCGAGTGGAGGTAGTCGACGCCGTCGACGATCTGCTTGAAGACGCAGTAGATCTCGGGCCGAGTCATCCTGCCCGACATGACGATCGAGAACAGGTCGAACTCGGCATACTGCATCACCTCGTAAAAGTGCCCGTGGTCGGAGATGATGTCGACCGTCTCGATGATGTTCGGGTGGTGCAGCGTCGAGCCGATCTGCGAGGCGCGGAGGGCGTGAGTACGGTCGCCGTGAAGCTGAAGCAGACTCGCAAACTCACGCAGAACTCGGCCGTCACCTTCTTGACGTACTCCCGGTCGGTCTCGCCCGCCCTCTTCGCCCGAAATTCCTTGACAGCGTAGACCGTGTGGTCCCTGCTCCGCTTGATGAGCCTGACCGTCCCTCCCGCACCGCTGCCAAGCACCTTGCCCCACTTTCCATACTTCTTCTGCAAGTGCGCGTGGTCCTCGCCAAGCGGCGGACTGTTGCGACCGTGCGAGTGGTACTCCGGGTGCAGCGCCGTGTCGGTGTAGTCCTTCTCGACGGGCGTGCGAGCGCCCGAAGGCGTGCCGGGCTGCGACGTCCCGCGCGGACTCGACTTGCCGCTCCGAGGCGTCGAAGCGTGACTGTCGGACCCGCCGCCAATCTCAAACTTGGACCCGCCATGGTGCTTCTCGTGGTGGTGGCCCTTGCCGTGGTGAAGATGGTCGTTCAGGAAGCGCCGCAGGTCGTGCAGCGGACCGGAGTGGTGCGTCTTGGTCGTCTGCCGCGACATCGAGAGGAGGTTCGAGTGGCTCGCCGCTCGTTTCCGCTCGCCAATCTTGGCAAAGATGAATTGCGGAGGAGTCGCCGTCCCGCCTGGCGTCGTCGAACCGGACGGTCCTTGCACGTTGACCATGGACGACGAGGCGAAGCTGGATCTGGGCGAGCTTTCCTGGAACGAGCCGTGACGAGGGAGCGTGCCGCGCTGCGGGCTCTCCATCGCCCGTCCCGGCAGCTCGTCTGCGACCTGACGGAGGCGAGTGTAGTCGGGCGGGCCATGCTCCGGCTCATGGTCGGCGGGGAGCGGTTCCTCGATACTGCGGTGGTGCGAGTTGACGCGCTGGATGTGGTGCGACAGCTGGAAGACCGGTCCGCCCGGACGGACAGGCGTCGCGCTACTCGAGGTTGTCGAAACGGTGCTCGCGGCGTCCGACGAAGCCGGCGTCGCGTCTCCTCCTCCGCGGCGACCTTCGGCGCCCAAGAAGCCAAACCCGACCGACGACGCCTGCCTCGACGGGACCTGCGACCTGCTGCCGTCGCTCGGAGTCGCGCTGCCGCCCGTAGCCCATCCCGACGAGCGCGCGAGACGGGCGCCCTGGTCCAAGGCAGAGTCGTCAAAGTCGCTGACGCTGCTCGCGAGCGTGCTGCTCCTCGACGACGCCGGCGCGCTCGAGTCGCCTTCCCCTCCGCTCGATGCGTTCGCGGGCGAGTGCGTGTCGGGGTGCGAGTCGAGCATGGCGGGCGCGAGGGGCGGCGCAGCGGACGGGGACGAGTTGGCGTGGGGGGAGGGCTGGTGTGCGACGACGACGGGCGCGGCGGACATGGCGCCTCTGCAGTGCGCCTACAGTGTTCCTAGCGAGCCCTGCGAGTGCTCAGAGAGGCGTCCCAGAGCCGTGGTGCGGATGCCGAAGGTGATGATGAGAGCAGCGGAGAGGGGATGAATCTCGTCCCGCACGCCGCGCGGAGCTGTCGGTTCAAATCACAGGGCAACAGATAGCCACGAGCAAGCTTTTGAGCCAAGTGTGAGCGCAGGACGAGCGTGTGTGAGCGAGTGTGAGCGGGAGGAGGCGACCCCCAAACCCCCGACTCCGGACCCCGCCTGCTCACCCTCGGCGTCGCGCACAAAGCTTTGCAGGCAACGCGAGGGCAACGACTGCAACGGCAAAGTCAACTCGAGCGGGGACCGGGAGGCCCGCCAGCGCGCGTCGTCGTTTGAGCAGATCGCACGCTCGCCTTCTCAACCTCGCACAGGTCGACAGAGAATGCAGCGATTACACGAGGCGGTGTATGGATAAGTGTGTACGAGGAAAGGGATGCAGCCAGCGTAAGAAGCGGGACGAAGGCGCGTCCGAGGAATGAGCGAAGTAAGAGGACGCGAGAGAGAGGAAATTGCTGGTATAGGGTCCGACAGACACGGGGAAATCTATCCGACGGCAGAAGAGACAGAATAAATGAGTGAGTGTCGAGGAGAAACGCGAAGAGATGGCGAGAGGGTCTGTGAGGTGCTCAGGCAAGTCGAGGCGAGCGCATCCCACCAAGCGCAGGACTCGGCATCGGACTGGGGATGAGCCTGACAGCGTTCATCATCTCCCTCTGGCCTTGCTGCTGGTGCTGCTGCTGAGCATGCGCCGACCCATCCTTGAGAACCGACCGCGGGTCGTCGAGCGACCACCGTAAGCGGAGGCGGTTGTACGTCGCCTTGAAGGTCGAGTGCGCGCCTTTCTCCATCACGAGGGTGACGAGCGTTGGGTACTGTTGCCGCAGGGCCATGGAGGAGGACGAAGAGGAAGGGTTGGGCGAGGACGAGCTGATGGAGGGAGAGGCGAGCGGAGAGGACGACGACGAGTGCGACGAGAACTCGACGCGGAACTTGACCGACTTGGCAGGGCCGACGGAGGACGAGTCTATGGGTAGAACGAAGCGGAAACGTCAGTTACTCGCGCCTAGCTCGAAGAAGGGTCAGCGGGAAACGCACCTCTTCGCTCGTTCGCACGGCACTTGAGGATCGCCATGCCGTCCGCGTTCTGCACCATGACAGCGACGCCCAAGTCTTCGAGTAGGCGCTTGCACTCAAGCCGGGTGGGGTGCGCGTAGTCGGTCGACATAAGGGTGTAGCTCTGCGCGCGTTGTTCAGCGTCAGATGCGACGCGATGAGAAGGAGAGAAGGTGTTGGAACGCACAAGGGACTTCCAGTTGAAGAGGCCGGCGAACCAGCTTTGCTTCGGCGCATGAGGATCGTTGGCGCCCGAGCGGGAGGAGGTCAAGCTGGGCGAGAGCGGCGCGAACGAGACCGTCGCTGCAGCGTCAAGAAAGCGTCAGTGTCGAGTGCGAGAAAGCAGAGTGACAAGGGGAAGAGACGGGGACGCACGCTTCTTCTTCTTGAGCTTCGGCTGCATGCTGTACATCGCCGCCATCTGCTGCTCGTCCATACTCGGTCGCTCAACAAACTCATAGTCGCCAAACATCGTGTCCCTCGCTCCAGCTCCAACACCGCGCCCGCCATTCGCGTTGGCGCCCGAAATGGCGAGCCCAAGAGCTGGTCGCTGCTGCAGACCTGGCCGAGGCGCGACAGGCGGCGGCGCACCGCGAGGGTACGACAAGCCCAGTCCAGGATTCGCGCCTGCACTTCCGCTCGAAGCGTTCGAGACAGCCGAGAAACGGACGTTCTCCTTGTCTGCTCCTCCGCCGCTCGTCGAGCTGTTCGTCGTCGCGTACGAGGCGTAGCTGACTGTTTGACGGTTGGCGGGACGGGAAGGCGAGGTGGTGCTGCCGGGTGTGGGACTCGCGACACCGCCTTCTCGAGACGAGCCGCGAACGGCGCCGTACCGCGGACGGGACATGACGCTCGTGACGTCTGCCGAGCGGCGGTGGACGGAAGACGTTCCGCCAATCGAGAGGACGGGCGAGGCGGCGCGGTAGCTCGAGCCAGCGGAGGAGGCGGGCGTGCTAGCCCTGTACGGGTTGTCGGCGAGGACGCTCCCGACGAGACCGTAGTCGCCTTGTCCTCCGATGATAGGCGAAGTGTACGCCATCCCGACGTCGCTTTCGTCGTCCTCGGCGTCCTCGAAACGAGACGCATCGCCGTCCGCCTTGTGCTGGACCTGCGGCGAGTTCGAGGTCATAGCGGGCGTCGTTGGAGCGGTCGAGACGTTCGATGCGCCCGAGTCAAGGAAGCTCGAGACATATGTCCCGGCAGGCGAGACAGCTGAGGGAGCAGGGGAAGGCGGGAGCGAGTTGCGGAGCGAGATGGTCTGGAGTTGGCCGACAATGTCGTGGAAGAACTGCTGCATCGCTGCGTCGCCCGTTTGGGGGATGTTGATGGGCAAGACGGGTGCTCCGCCTGACGAAGGGCGCGATGACGACGAAGACGTCTCGAAAGCGGCGGAAGCCTGGGGCGAAGGCGAGGGAGGCATGCTTTCCCATCCGGAACTGTGTGCGTCAGGAGTGGGCGGCGCGAGAGAAGGACTGGCGGTGTGGTCGGGCGTCGCTTCCTGCAGCTGGATAGCCGGTACGCGTGCAGAGACGGGCGGAGTTGCGAGGTGTGCTGAGGGCGAAGGTAGCGGCCGCGGGCCACGAGGACCAGGCGAGCTCGACGGGGTGGTCGACGAGGGTCCCGGGCGGATGACCGGAGGAGGAGGCGCAGGACGAGTGACTGGAGGAGGCGAGCCTGTTTTGGGCCGCTTGGTAGGAGAGACGGCGGCGATGTTGGAGATGGATCCGCGGGAGCGGCGGTTGCGAGTTGCGACAGGACCGCTGGCGACGACGTGCTGTCGTTTCTCTGCAGGTGGCGTACAAGGTTCTTCAGCACCTGCGGTCCGGCGAGGCTTGCGGATCTCCTCGTCGTCCATGTTGTAGTTCTCGAGACTGCGCGTCCGGTACCGGTACAACAAGCAGTAGAAGACCTTCTCCCATGTTTTCCTGTTCGTGTCGTTCGTCAGCGAGGATTTCGGGTTGGGAGAAGAGCCACGGAAAGAACGCACTCGGGCGAAAGGAGTTCCTGCACGATTTCCCGCTCGCCTGCGCCCTGCCACAGCGTCCTCAAGTTGCCCAAGATCTCGGGGTCAATCTCGTCGACGGAGCCAACGGGGCGAGCGATCTGGTTCACGTCGGGAGGGGCGGGGGGAGGGACGCCGTAGATCAGGCGAGGGGGTTTGCGCGTCACCCAGGGGTGAGCGCGTATCTCGTCCATCTGCACAATCGCTCTGTCAGCCTGCATTCGACGCGGGTTGGGAGGGCGGGACGCACCCGGATGCGCTTCTCAGGGTCAACGACAAGCATACGGCGAATCAAGTCCTGCGCGTCGCGAGGCAGCTCGGGCGGCATGTAGTACTCTCCGCGCTTGACGAGCGAGAGGAGCGTGCGGATGTCGGCGTGGTCGAAGGGGAGGACGCCTGTGAGGAGCGCGTAGAGGATGATGCCGCAGGACCAGATGTCGGACGAAGAGCCATGGTAGTTCTCGCCCTGCATAGTGTCGCTCGTCAATGCGTGTCACTCGGCAGTCTGTGCGCGCTACGCACCGCGACAATCTCGGGACTGGCATAGTGCGGGCTGCCACAACTCGTCTCGAGCAGCCTGCCCTCCCTCTCGAGCGCCGCCATCCCAAAGTCTGCGATCTTGATGTTCTTCTCCTTGTCGAGCAGGAGGTTCTCAGGCTTGAGGTCGCGGTGGCAGATGTTGAAGCGGTGGCAGTAGTCGACGCCCGAGATGATTTGCTGGAAGTAGTGTCGCGCTTCGTCGGCGTGGAGGCGCTTCTTGCGGACGAGGTAGTCGAACAGCTCGCCGCCTTCAACGTACTCCATGATCAGGTAGCTGTGCAGCAGAATCAGCGAGAGTCGCGAAGGACGGCGGGAAAGAAACGCACAGCTCGTGGGTGGTCTCGTAGACGTCGAGGAGGCGGAGGACATTCGGGTGCTCGATCAGCTTCATGATGACGATCTCCCGCTCAATGCCGAGCAGCATCTGTCGCATTTGACCGTCAGCGAGACCATCGTGCCCGCCGAGGAAGAAGCGAACGCACCTTGTCGGCTTTCTCGACCTTGTCCTGGTCGCCCTTCCTCCGCGGCTTCGGTACGATCTTGACTGCCGCATACTGCCCCGTCAGCTTGTGCTTCGCAAGCTTGACCCGACCTGCGCAACACGAATTTGGGTCAGCCCTTCCACCCGTACGCAACGAGGTCCAAGCGAACTCCAAGACGGACCGGACGATCCCTCTCCAACCGTCTTTCCCATCCTCCACTGCCCGACCATCGACGGCTCCTCCCTGTGGTGGTGGTGACTACTGCTCCCTCCCGCCGGTCGTCCGCCAGACCGCCCCGCCTGCTGAACCCGCTGTTGCGCAGCCGTCCCTCCGTTCTCCCTCTCCCGATCTCGCTGATGGGACGGAGACATCCCTAGCGTCTATATCTCGACGCTGGACGTCGATCGAGGCGCTCGGAGGCGCAAAGGACGGTGGGTTGACGAGAGTTGAGTGAGGAGGTCGACGCGTCGAGGAATGCAGCGGACTCCGGGTTCGATGCGCGCGGAGGGTTGGGAGGCGGCGAGAGTGGGTGTACTCGTGTGTGTCGTACGGTGAAAGGAGTGTAGAGTGTGTGTGCGTGCTCGCGTGCGCCGTGCACTTGCGGCGAGAAGAGCGAGAAGAGTGGACCTTGCGAAGGTCGCGTCCTCGAGGCGCGGGGACGGAGGGCGCAAGTGGTTGGCGCTGCTCTGCTCGGGTCGGACGAGCACGGGTAGCTGAGTATGATGAGGAACGAACAGCAAGGACAGACTAGGGTGAGGTGGAGAGCGAGCGAGGAGCGGAGACCAAGGGTCCGGCGAGGTTCGCTTTGTTTGCGAAGCCTCTCAATAATGTCACGACGCGTCCAACTCTATCCGAGGAGGCGAATTCGATTGTCAGGAAGAGAGCGGTGCAGATGCAAGGTAGCTGGTACAGACGGGGACACACAGAGGCGGGAACGAGAGGCGAGACGAGGGAGACTACTTCTCGAGGAAGCCCTTGATGCCCTCGAGCCAGCGGACGTACTCCCTGTGACGCGCATCGTCAGTGCACGGATACGGAGAGTAGGTGAGCGCACGCACTTCTGCTCCTTCCACTCGGCGAGGTCGGGGATCAGAAGGGCGAGCGACGAGTTGATGCCACGCTCCTCGAGGTACTCCTCAAACTCGGTCTGGACAGCTTCATCGAGGTTGTCGAACTGCACGGGAACTGTCAGTACCAGCAGCGCGCAAAGAGAAGGGAGAGACGCACGGCAGGACCCATGTAGAGACCCTGGCGCTTCCAGTCGTCCTCGGATGACATGCCGAGCGCGAGGTCGGCGTCGGGGTAGAACGAGATGTTGTTGATCGTGAACATGCCGTCTGTGAGCGCAACAAACAGGTACAGCCGTCAGTGACGCTTGTTCACGCCTCGGCCAGCAGATTCGCTCGCAACTCACCCTGCGCAACCGCATCAATCGTGACAGCGCCACCCGCCTGCTTGGTGATCGTGATGCTCGTCTCGATTGGCAAGCCCGGCGCAGTTCCAGCCGCCTCGTCGCCCAATCCGCCCGAGCCAGCATCGGCGCCTGTCTCCTCGTCGTACGCTTCGGCGGGGATGTCGGCGTCGGCGTCGAGGTCCGAGATGGAGAAGATGATGCGGATGCTATGGGTTCGCTCGTCAGCGAGGAGTCGTAAGGAGGGCAGGGAGAGGACGCACTTCTCGCCTCCGAACGTGCGAGTAAGGGCAATCTCGTCCGCGCCGTCTGCGTCCTCGACCTGCATTTCATCCCGTCAGCCTCGTCTCGCACTCGAACGAGACTGCATGCGCACCTTCCAGACGCCCTCCTCCTTGAAGTTGGTCAAGAACTCGGGCTCAGTGTACGGGTCATTCGAGTCCTTCTCGAACTTGATCTCCTCCGCCAACTTGGCGCTCAGCGACTCTGTTCCCCAAAATCAGGTCAGTCTCGTTCACTTGCAGGGGCCAAGAGCGAGGCGCACCATTGCTGAAGCGCGCGAGGGAGGTCGAGAAAGCGCGAGGGGACTGGACTGCGCCTGCGACGCGGGCGAGCTGGACGGGCGCGCGTGCGAGGGCCGGCCGGGCGGCGAGGGTGACAGTGCGAGCGAGGCAGCGGGTCAACATCGTGCAAGAGCGTGTGGGAGTGCGAAGTCGGAGGGAAAGAGTTGCGGCGAACGGGAGAGATGAAGTCAGGCGGCGACGACTCGCGCTTGCACTCGCTTGGTGGACTGTGTGACGCTTGAACTGTGCTAGACAGCGTGTTAGATCGGTGTTGCCCTTCCAGCCGCGCTCCCACGCCGCGCTGTCGTCGCTCTCTCGACCCGTCCCTCAACCTCCCTCTCGCACGGTCTCACGGACTCGCCATCGACCTGAGGCAGCTTTACCAAGCCCGAAACGACTCGCAGCACTCGATCACATTAGCCAGATCCACCCCCTCGCCTTCCCAGCCCCTCGCCACCCCGCCTGTCGACCCTCTCCTCCTGCTACCCCCCCTCTCTCTCGCACACAATGGCCTCCGAAGACGTGGACTACTATGCTCTACTCGGCATTGAGTCAACAGCTACGTCGGGGGAGATCAGGAAGGCGTACAGGCAGAAATCATTGAAAGTCCATCCGGATCGGGTGCGTCTTGCTTCCCTCTCGCCTCTGCGAAGAGCTTGATACAGGGAAGCGAGGACTGATGCGTGGACTGTGCAGAATCCTGACGACCCGCAAGCCGCGGCGCTCTTTCACGAGCTCTCGATAGCAGTCGACGTCCTCTCTGACCCTTCGAAGCGGTCCACCTTCGACTCGCTCCTCGCCGCCCGCAACGCCCGCAAAGCGCGCTTCGCAGCGCTCGACAACAAGCGCAAAGCGATGGCTGAGGAACTGGAGCGGAGCGAGCGGGAGAGTAAGCGTGCTAGAGAGGGGGAGAGGAGTAAGAAAATGGACGTTGAGAGGTTGAAGGAGGAGGGGAGGAGGTTGAGAGAGGAGAGGGCGCGACAGGCTCAGGGGGCGGAGGAGGGGAGGCGGAAGGTTAGGGAGGAGGAGGAGCGAAGGAGGGTGGAGGAACAGCGGGCGAATGGGAGGACGAATGGTGCGCCGGCAGAGGTGGTCGAGTTGGGCCCGCTCGACAAGACGCTCAAGGTTAAGTGGCTCAAGTCTGCGCACCCTTCGCTCGTCGACGACGCCTCTGTCACTGCCTTCCTCGAGCGCACACTCGCCCCCGCAAATCCCGACATCGACTCGGTCGTACTCTCATCCAAGACGCTCGCGAACCCTTCGAAGGGCAAGCACGGCTCAGGCATTTTGGCGTTCAAGACGCTCAGTGCGGCTGTGAGGGTGGTGAAAGGGAAGGAGGCGGATCCGGAGGGGAGGTGGAAGGGGTTCGAGGTGGGTTGGGCGGCGGGTCAGCCTCCTGCGGCGCTGGGAGCGCAGGCGGCGCCTTCACCGCCACCTCCTCGACAATCTGCGTCTCCGCCAGCATCCGCCGTACCCTCCTTCGTGAGTCTCGCTCGCTGTCCTCGCGCCTCACAACTCGCTGACCTTCTCTGTGGCAGTCCTTTGCCCCCGCCTCGACAGACGAAGACTCGATCCTCGCTCGCCTACGACTGAAAGAGCGCGAGAAGCTGATGGACGAGATGCGGCGGCAGGACGAGGCGGACGAGGGAGCGGCGCAATGAACGAGCTTTTGCTGCACGTGAGACGGTGCCGCCTCCGCGGCGCGCTGATGAGAGGCGGAGTTGGCGAGAGTGAGGCGCTCTGGCTGGCTCATTGGGCTGTGAGTGGCTGTTGGAAGGCTTGTTACACGCTTTGGGCGACTCTGCCAGCTCCACGACTCGCGCGTGCACGGTTCGCTCGACGGCGAGAAGTCGAGGCCGACGACTGCTCTTCTCGCTCTTCTCGCGCACTCGTGGGCGAGCTGGACAACCCGAGCAGCTAGATAAAACACCGCTACACCTTCGACACCAGCCACACCGCTCACCATGGCCACCGCCGCCTCACCCGCGCCTCCTCCTCCCCACCCAGTCCTCTCAAGTCCCATCCTCTACCTCTCAGGCTTGCCGAGCTCCGTGGCAGACGAAGAGATCGTCGAGGCCCTCAAGGACTGTTTGAGGCTCAGGCTGTTCCTGCAGCGGGACGAGCAGAATCGTACGTTCACCCTCTCGAGCGCTCGCTCGCTCAGGCCTTCGCTGCGTGCTGACACTGGTCGTGTGGATGGGACAGCCACCGTCCCTATGAGCGGCAAGATCGAGTTCGAGACGCTCGACAAAGCCGAACGAGCCTACGCGACATGCAACAACCAGCGCCTCTCATCCGGCCACATCCTCCTCCTCTCCTTCTCCCCTCCCTCGTCTTCTTCCACCGATCTCGAGCCGCAAGCAACCCCAAGGATAATCAAACACCTCGCCCGCCCATTCACCGCCTCGCACCTCTTCTCCCTCTGCCGCCCCTTCGGTCCGATCCACTCCGCAACACTCCTCCTCGCTCCCTCGCCCGCCGGCGGCCCACCAAGATTCAAAGGCCAAGCACTAGTCACTTTCTATGACGAACACCATGCGGAGGAGATGCAGAGAGGACTGCATTTCACCGAGGTCGGGGGTCAGAGTGTTGCGGTGCAGGTTTGGGATGCCAAGCGCGCTGCTGGTGGGCGTGGTCGGGCGTCGCTGGGCACGACACCCAGTCCGGGGTTGAGTCCGAATGAAAAAGTTTCTCGTTGGGCGGCGACGCAGCAGGAGACGCCCTCGAAATACTCAAGGTACGCTGGACTTGCCGCGACTGGACCGTCGACGCCGAGCACGATGCCAATGAGGAGGGACGTGTCGGGCGCGAGCTCTACGATGTCGAGGTTGTCGAGTGAGGCGGGCGAGACGGTTCAGGGAGGAGGAGGAGGAGCGGGAGGAGCGGGACAGGCGGGGTCGGATCCTCGTGCGTTCCTTCCTTTGATCTCGTCTCCTCTCCCTCTAGCTGACAACACGCCTATCGCGCGCAGGCAACCTCTTCATCAAGAACCTCGACCCATGTCTTTCCGTCCCCGCCCTGACCGCCCTCTTCTCCCCCTTCGGCGCTCTAACCTCCACCACCATCGCGCTCGACCCTCTCACCAACCGCTCAAAAGGCTTCGGATTCGTCGCGTTTGAGAGGGCGGAGGATGCGGAGCGTGCGTTGAGAGGGGTGGATGGGATGCAGGTGGGTGGGAGGAGGGTCACGGTTAGAGTGCATGAGAAGAGGGAGGTGAGGAGGGAGAGGTTGGAGAGGGAGTTTGCGAGGAAGAAGAAGAAGGAGGAAGAGGGGGTGGAGGAGGTAAGGGAGGGAATGGAGGGGTTGTCAACTGGCGTAAGTTCCTCTCCTCCTTTTCCCGCCGCGCCGCTGAGACTGACTGACTCGCGAGCGTGCGTGCGACACAGCCCACGACCCCGTCTTCGTCCCCTTCCCGCACAACCAAACCCGTCTCGCCACTCTCGCCTTCTGACGCGACTTCCACGCCTCCTCAACCTCAGCCTGCCGAGTCGAACGAGGAGAGCGAGCATGACCGCCTCGCCGCAGCAGTCAGGGAGGTGCTCGGTCCAGACGTTCCGGCGGAGAAGCGCGGAGAGGTGATAAAGCTCCTCGAAAGCGTGCGTCCGCTCTCCCCCTCCCTCCCTCTTTTCTTTCGCTGATGGAGAGGAGGCGCCCGAACAGCTCCCGAAGAAGGACCGCAAGATGTGTCTGTTCAATTCGGAGTTTTGTAGGCGGAAAGTCGAGGATGCGTTGGGGATCTTGGAAGCGGAGGACGAGGGAGAGGAGGAGAAGGTCGAGGGTGAGTCGGGCTCGAGCGTGTGGATTCCTCGCGTTTTTTCGCCGCTGACGGCAGCTTGCATGTACAGCACCGACAGCGCCGCCGACCCAGCCCATGTCGCTCTCCACCCTCGCCGCGCTCCCCTGCTCCCAAATCCTCCCTCTCCTCCCCTCCCTCTCACCGCCGCTCCTCCCCTCCCCGTCCGACACGGCCCCCACAACCACCTTCATGGACTCTCTCTCCGGAAAGCCCGTGAGCGAAGTCAAGCAAAGGTTGGGGGAGAAGGTGTTTAGGGTTGTGAAGGAGTGTGCGAGGGAGAGGGGGGTCAAGGGGGCTGTGAGTCCCTTCCCCACTGAAAGTTTCTCTACTCTGGGGGGAATGCTGATGAGGAGGGAGGAGCAACAGCCCCGAATCACGATCGACCTCCTCGACTCGGAACCCGACTTGCGCGCGTTGGCACTCATCGCGTTACATTACAGGCCGGTGGTGGCGGAGAAGGTGGTGCTCGTTGCGGCGAGGTTGGCGGAGGAGGGGCGGGGGAAGTAGGCGCCTCGGGACGGGGAGAGGGAGAGGAAGGGGGGAGTCTCGTTTGGTCGTTACGCACAGCATCTCTCGTTTAAGGTCTGGTGAGTCGCAGTTTTGCAAGGTCACGCTCGTTATTCTACGCTTGTGAGTGGGTCAGGAGAGAGTGTGTTTGTTGGGGAAAGTGGCGAGCGAGCGAAGGGCGACTTGGAAGTGAAGAGAGTTGGGAGCTGGTCCGGATGCAAACCATGCGCATCTCGTTCGTCGTGCAATCGTTTTTCCCGCCTTCTCGCTCTTCTCGCTCTCTCTCTTGCTCTTCACTCGCTTGTAAGCAAACAACGAGCACAGCGACACAGCGTGAGCACACTCGCTCGCACTCGCACTGACTCGGGCAGCTCACCCTTATCGTCATCCCACCCGCACAGCCTCACTCTCCTCTCTCTTTCACACACGCACTCAAAACACGCACGCACGCAAGATGGCCACCGTCAACGAGAAGCAGCCCGCCACCGACGCGCCCCTCGCGCACGAGACCGCCATCCACCGCGTGCGTCCCCATCTCTTCCTCGTGAAAACCCGCTCAACAACTCACACACGTGCAACACAGGCGCTCGACTACCCCGTGATCAAAGACACCCTCTCGACCTTTGACCACTACGCCCACTCGCACCCCTACATCTCGTCCCTCTACTCGCGCACCCTCAGCCTCTCGCGCCAGATCCTCGCTCACGTCCAGCCCGTCCTCCCCCTCGAGTTGGCGGACCAGTACGCGAACAAGACGCTCGATGTCGTCGAGAAGTATGTCCCGCAGGTCAAGATGGAGACGGGAGAGTTGATTGGAAAGGCGAGGGGGCCCGCCGATGCCGCGTTCCAGACGGCCCAGGAGTACAGGCAGGGAATCCAGTCTGTGAGTCGCGCGCCGGCGTTTTCTCTCCTTCTTTGTCGCTCGTTCTCGCCGAGCGCGAGGGCGGTCGACTGCTTCAGGGAGAGCGCTGTCGCTGACATTTCTCCCTTCTCCCTTGTGCGCGTCCCGCAGCGCATCTCGCCCGTGACGGACCAGCTCTACCAGCGCATCACGACCTCGCAAGCGCACCTCTCGTCCCTCCAAGACCGTCTCCAAAAGACGATCAAGCAGCGTGCGTCCCTCTCCCTCCCTTTCCCTTCCTCCCTTCTCCCGCTGACAGGCTTGAGTGGATGCGATGCAGTCCCCCACGACACGGAGAGCCTCCAGTCTACGCTCCACTCGATCCTCAACGAGGTCGACGGGTTGGTCAAGTCTGCTCAGTCGATCGTGCGTCCTTCCCTCCCCTCCCTCCCTTCTTCCGACCGACGAGCTGACGATAGGATTTGTGGGGATGTGATAAAGCCCGCCAACGCCCAAGCGACCGCCAAGCCCGTCTTTGACGGAGTCGTCGAGGCTGCGGACCACATTCGCAAGGAGGTCACTCGCACCGGTGCGTCCTCCCGCGCTCTCTCCTCTCTTCTCGTCGACTTTGACGAGATACCGAGAAAGTTCAGCAAGACGACGCTGACTCTCTGCCCTCGCTGCGCTCGCGCAAACAGACATCCCGATGGGCGCCCGCGCGCAAAACGTCCTCACCTACACCCAGGACCGCCTCCAGCCCGTCGTCGAGCAGATCAAGAGTTTCGTGCTCAAGAAGAAGGACGAGGTTGCCGAGACTGTCGAGGAGAAGGAGGGCGAGGGGGAGAAGCAGTGAGTGTGGAAGAAGGGACGGCGCCGCTTGTTCGGGTTTCTTCTCGGTTTTTGTGATGTGATGTGATGTGCTTTTCGCTTGATACACCCCTTCCTCCTCCCCTCCCCCCTCGTTCCTCTCTCTATATCCCTCTTCCTCGCTTGATCCCCCCTCGTCCTCGCTCGACAATAGACTACCCCCCTTCTCCTCGCTTTGAAACGATACACGCTTGACATTGCCCCAGATACAAAGCTCGAACTCGCTCGCAAAGTCGCCGCTTTTGACTTGTCGCTGATTTCCGTGAGAGAGTGGGCATCACGTGACCCGATCCTCACCGCGGTCGGCTCGCATCGTCATCGTCCTCGCTCTCTTCCTCCCCGACTACTCGCAAGCGAAAGGATGCCCCCAGCTCCCCGCGTCCGCGTCTCAGCAGGCCCCTCACTCTCATCCCTCGAACCCATCTCCATCAACGGTCCTCCCCTCTCTATCTCCTCCACCTCATGGGAAGGGTCCATCAGTGTTCGGCTCAAAGACTATCCCGGCTTGAAGGAGGGGGAGGGGGAGGGGCTCGAGGAGGGAGTGACGTGGAGTATTAGTTTTGAGGGGAGGTGGAAGGGGGAAGTGAGTGCCGAGGAGGTGGTGAGTCTGCTTTCTCTCCTCTTGCTCTCACTCAAGGGGGGAAAGGAAGGGAGTGCTGATGGGTTTTGTGAGGACCGGCGGGTTGCGCAGATGTTTGGGAATGTGTGGGAGAAACCGATCAAGTCGGTGCGTTTTCGCTTTCCGCTCTTTCTACCTCGCTTCTGAAGTCCTCTTGAGGCTTGAGGTTTCCTTTCGTCAAGAGACGTACTGATGTGGTTCAACAATGCGCGCAGTACCTTCCCGTAAGCGTCACTCCCTCGACTCTTGGCCGCTACCCGCAGGATGTACAAGAACAACTCTCGACTGACCTTCCTCGCTTCGCTCGCCATGCAGTACGGCACCGCAGCCGCGCTACGCTTCATGCGCTACGTCGACCCCTCGCTCGAATGTGATCTTTACGCCGACAAGCCTTGGGCACTCGTGCGTCCCTTTCCATCCCTTCTCCTTCCCTGGTGACGCTCGCTAACGCCCGCCTGCTCGCAGTCCCCGCTCTTCGCAACCCTGCAGTACATGTCCGTCCGCGAGCATCCGCCAACTGAACCTTTACCGCCCTTCAAGCCCGACTCCTTCCCCGAAGACCTCTCTCCGCTCCTTCCCTCCTCCGACGCTCCCTCCCTCGTGGGCAACCCCTCCGCCCGTCGCTCCTACTTCTCCAAATCCCCTCACTGCTCCCAAACCCTCCTAACCCCCTCACACATCCTTCGAGCCGACTTCTCACACGGCTTCATCAACTTTGATTCGCTCTCGGTCTCGCTACCCGGCGGACTCGGGTTCTCGTTGGCAAAGTATTGGAATGGAGAGCCGGTGGTGTTTAGTTGTCAGCGGAAGGGGACGGGGGAGAAGTGGTTTGTGGTTAGTTTTGTGCTCGAGGGAGAGGGCGAGGAGCGGGAGGGGGAGGACAAGGGGGAGAAGGAGAGCGAGGATGTGGACTAGAGAACGGAGTAGAGAAGATAGAATTGCAAGATGTCTCGTTGTTGTCGTGCCAGGCAGTCCTTGGGAGCGACAACAGACCGGAAGCCCAAATTCGCCTTCTTCTCCTCCTCGACTTCACTTCTTCCGCTTCGTCACCGCTCGTCTGCTTTGCTACTGCTTGTCCCCGCTCTATTCGTCCCTTGAGATCGTCAAGACCTCTCACGGCCTGTCCCCGCGCCCTCCGTCGCACTCAAGCGCTTCATCAGTTCTCGCCTCTCCCCCCGGAGACACACCTCGTCAACCGCGACCCGCGAGTCCAAGCGATGGGCACGAACGCGACAGGGAGGTGTCTGGTGTGTTATGCGGAGACGAAGAACCGGTGCTCGAAGTGTGCGGGTGCGGGGGTGGACCTCTTCTTCTGCTCGCCGGAACACCAGAAGCTCGTGAGTCTCCGTTCTTCTCCGTATCAATTGCCGCACTCGGCGAGGGAGCTGGGAAGTTGCACCGGGGACTACGCTTACCGCTTTGCTCGCCGTGCAGGCCTGGCAAGGACATCGACTCTTCTGCGGACCGTCCGCCTACCAAGTCGTCTTTCCTGGACTGTCAGACGAGGAGCTTACGGCCGTCTTCGAGAACCTCTACAAGCCGCAGTCGAAGCCTGACGGCGGCCTATTCAGGCCCGCTAACATCTTCAGCCTCGACGGACAGATAACGCCTGAGCTTCTCGAGGTACGGGTCCCGACTGGGCGGAATCCCTGCTGACTGGCCTAGCCTGACGGTGCGACTCTACAGGGCTTCATCCGAGAAGAGCTCATCAAGACCGCACCAAGGCACCAGGAGAGTTCACCTCAATACCTCTTGATGCGCCTGCGCACGATCTATCCTCTCGAATCACTCTCTCTCCCGGCGCAGCTGCTCAGCCAGTTCTCCAAGGTTATGGACCGCTTTGTCGCTCGGGGGATGATCTCGGATGCGATGTTGTCGCACCCATGGTCGCACTGCGAACTCCTCCACCGCCTCTTCACTGTCATGACTCTGACCGAGCACGATCGCAAGCTCCCGACCCCCAAGGACGTTCCGGCCTTCACTTTCTCGGGACCGACCTTGAACTCGTACCGAGCGCTTCGCTGGTTCATCGAGGACGAGTTCGAAAAGGCGTTTGCCGCGCAGGCTTTTGAGATCGTCGAGTCGCACTTTTACGGTCTCAACGCTCTCGACAAAGTGCTGGCGAAGCAGTCTCAAGTTCAGCAGGTATAGAGTCGAACGCTGAGGTGCACAGGGGTGCGAGGTCATGTAGAGGTTTTGAAACTGCGTTCATCCTTTCCAGCCCGCTTCTCCGGCTTGTTCTCTACGCCTCATCGTCCCATCAAATGACGCGAGTTGGCTCGATAGGGTGAGGTCAAGGTGAGAAACGGCGAGAAGGAGGCTCTCTCGACAGTCTGGCTGCCGCTTTCCTCTTACCGCAACAGCTTGCACCGCTCATCTCCTCTGATACTGCTTGTCCTCGCTCTATACGTCCATTGAGATCGCCGAGACCGCTCACGGCCTGTCCCTACGCCCTCACTCGCCTTCTACAGCTTCATCAGTTCTCGCACCTCCTCCTCGACACGGCTCGACAAGCACGACCCGCGAGACCGAGCGATGAGCACCGATGGGACAGGAAGGTGTTTGGTGTGCTACGCCGAGACGAAGAACCGGTGCTCGAGGTGTGGAGAGGCAGGAATCGACCTCTTCTTCTGCTCGCCGGAACACCAGAAGCTCGTGAGTCAACTGCTCTTGCCCGTCATCAAGACGAGTCGGAGTCGCGCTCCACGGCCGCTCCACGGCCGCTCCACGGCGCGCTGACCTTGTTCCGGCTGCTCACAGGTCTGGCCAGGTCACCGCTTTTTCTGCGGCCCGAACGCTTTCCCGCTCTGCTTCCCGTTTCTGTCTGACGAGGAGTTGGAGCTCATCATCAAGAACCTTCACACGAGATATTTGAAGGTCGGCGGGCAGACCAGCACTCTGTACGAGTCGCTGAACGAGGAGGGGAGGCTGTCGATTCAGGATGTGAAGGTGAAGACCTCTGCGTCCGACAGCTAATCCTCAAGCTGACAATTTGCGAAACAGAGCATGCTCCGCAACGAACTTCACCGGCCGCAAGTCGATGGCGCTCGTTGCGTCGACGAGCAGTACTACCTCGTTTCCTTACGCATACCCTGCGAATCAGATTCCTTGTCGACCTCGACCCGTCTGCTCAACAGGTTCGCCTCCACCGCACAATACCTCACGCGTGCTGAGGCTGTGCCAGAGGACCTCACATCGTGCTCGCCTGCAGAGGCGGAGCTCCTCCACCGCACTTTCGCCTTCGTTTCTCTCGTCTTGCAGGCCCGGGACCTCCTGGAAGGCCAGGCTTACCTTGACGGCATCAGCGTTTCGAGCGCTACGGTCACCTGCTACAAAGGTCTCTTCACGTACACAATTGATCGCTTCCCGCCGCATCGTGCCGCCAGCATTTCTGCGGCCTTCCGTCAACGATACCCCGAGATGGAGTTCTTCTCGTCGGCTCCAGCATAACAAATTCGAGCTGCGCGAACCTGCAATACCACGGCTTGTCGTCCCCGCGAGTTCGTGTAAGTGAACTTGCGCGAGCTCCTCATCTCCACTAGTAAGACGTCGCCTATGGAGCCAGAACCGTCAAGCCATGTCAAGCATGTCGTCGAACTCGCTGATCCTCGGCGCCAATCTCAGAAATGCTTCGCCGTCGCTACCTATCCCGGGTCTCGCCTTGCTCACCCTGCCGCCATCCGCTCATCCGCCGCTGGACTCGCTGATATTGGCTGTGAGCAAGCTCAGAGGTCACCTCATCCTCGCGCACGCTCTGGCCTTCTGTTCCCGCCCTCGCTCGCCCTCAAGCGCTTCATCAGTCCTCGCCTCTCCTCCTCACACATCTCGACCACAACGCCCCGCGAGACCGAGCGATGTCTGTCAACGCGACAGGAAGGTGCTTGGTGTGCTACGCCGAGACTAAGAACCGGTGCTCGAAGTGTAAGAGAGCGGGTGTGGACCTCTTCTTCTGCTCGCCGGAACACCAGAAGCTCGTGAGTCTTCGCAGCCTGCGTTTGACGGGAAAGGCATTGCGGAGGACGCGCGAGTCGCCTGGAAGCCTTGCTGACTTTCTCGTCTCGCGCAGGCCTGGCCTGGTCATCGCATCTTCTGCGGACCGAACGCTTTCCCGCTTCTCTTCCCTTACTTTACCGACGCAGAGCTCGAGGACCTGTTCACCAAGCTTGAGCAACCTAGCTTCGGCGAAGACGGAAGGACCACGCTGTTGGCCAGCCTGCAGAAGTCGTGGTCGTGGAATCTGAAGCTCGAAGAGGTGAAGGTACGCTACCGAGTCCGTTCAACCTGTTCACCCTTCGCTTGAAGGCTTCCTCACTCCCAACACTGACTTGATTCCGTGATGATGCAGAGCTTGCTGCGACGCTGCACGCTCACCGCCAAAGATCGCGAGCCTCTGGACTCGAGCTGGGCACAGTTCTTCCTTTCCGCCTTTCGTGCCGTGCCTGACGAAGGCAAGATTGCTACCGCCTATCTCCTATGGGCACTGGCAACATGGGTCAAGACGCTGTTGAGGGCGGACAACGTCTCCTTCCCACAGCTCACAGGAGACAGAACATGGCCCGAGACCGAGATCCTGCATCGCGCTCTGGCGATCGAGACTATCATCAATCACTCTAATGCAGGCGACTCCCATGCAGAGGAGGAGGCGTACTATGAGTCGAACTTGATCACCGCCAACCTGGCGCTGCAGGCGTACCTGAAGGACGCTTTCCCGACGGAACGCGCCGCCGCTTTCCACCGAGCCCTTGCCCAGCGCTTCTTGTGGGACGTGATGCGGAAGTTCGGAGGAGGAGGTGTCGCCACGGGTTGAAGCCATGACTTCGTAGCAGCTCAGCGCACGCAAACCATCGCTTGAAGGACGAGTTACACAAATAACCGCCTACAGAATCGCAGCAAAGCGAAGGAAAGCTAACAAGCAAGGAGAGTGCGACGGAGAAAGGCAGAGGATGCGATGCGAGAGGTTAAAGCGAGGGAGAAAGCTATGCACGGAGAATACAACAAATCGCCGTCTCAGAACTTGATCGGCTCCTGCCAGATCCACCGAGGCGGCTCCTCCTCGTAACCCCTGAGCGTGTCGTCGAGGAGGACCTTGCAGCGCTTGGCGACGTAGACGGTCTTGTCGGTCGTCTGCTGGCGGAGCTCGGCAATCTTGTCCTCCTCGAGAGGGCGTTCGAGGAGTTCAGAGAGGGACTCGACCGCTTGCTCGAGGTCGCTGCGGGGCGGGGGAGACGTCAGCATTGTGTCACGAGCGACGAGAGGTGCAGAGCCCAAGCGGGAACACACTTCTGGTTGTCCTCGAACATCTGGGTAAAGTTATTCTTCTCGAGGTAGAACGCCATGGCGTACGTCCACTTGAGGACGGTGCGGACCTTGCCGAGCGTCTCGACGGCCTTGGCGAGGAACTGGACCTCGATCCACGAGAGCGTCGACTGCTCCTGCAGCTCCTCCATCTTCTTCTCGGTGCGCACGTAGAGATCGGCTTCGAGGCGAATCGACTGCTCGTGGTTCGAGAAGCGGTTGTAGTACTGCGGAGCCGTGAAGCACTTCGAGTCAGTCGCCTTATCTCGAAGAAAGTCGACGGACACGCAGCGAGGCGTCCACGCACGTGAAGGTACCGCTCAAGCGCCGCGCGACTCTTGCTCTGCGCGTCCTTGTAGTTGTCGGCCTTCTCCTCGTATCGCGAGCAGTTGTACCACGACGTGCCGTGCTCGGACCAGGGGCCCATGCAGACCCAGCAGAACTCCCACTTGCACTTCTTGCACGTCATGTGCTGCGAAGACGAGGTCGCGTCAGTACGACAGGCTCGAGAGTCGATGAAGTGGAGAGGAGGAGTGCGCGACGCACGTTGCAGCCTCCGTTCTTCTCGATCGTCGAATGGCACTTGGTGCACTCCTTCGTGTTAGCCGAGATCCAGTTGCTCGTCTCCGAGTCATCCTTGCACTTCTTCATCCACCGTTTGACGATCGGGCAGCAGCACGGGCGGTGGTCGCCGTCGAGCTGGCAGCCGAAGCAGAAGATGTGGCCGCATGCGCATTGGACCGTCGGGATCGTGACGTCGAGCGAGCGAGGGGCGACGGCGCACGAGACGGCGAACTCGCAGTTCGGGGCGGGACACCAGCGCATTCGAGGGTTGTCGTCGACGTAGGTGCGGTTGAGGAGGAGCCGGTAGCTGCACAGTGTCGAGAGTGTTGTCAGCGCATGCTCAAGACATGAGCGAAGCGGAACGCACCGGTCAAGGATGTCTGGCGGGACGAGCAGTTCGACCGTCTTCTCGTCGACAATGACATGGCAGTCCTTGCCCATGCACTCGATTCTTCGGCTCTCGCCTTCGTCGATGATCTTGCTCGTCAGGTAGTGGCAGTAACAGGCCTTGCAGACTGGAGCGCATAGAAAGAAGTCAGTGCAAGTCGAAGACGGGCTCTACCTCCACAGGACAGCCTTTCGCCGTCTCTGGGCAAGGCGAGAAGGACGCGCCGCAACTCACAGCGATGGTCGCACGTCAACGCCAGCGTCTCCTTCGTCTCGTTGTCGTAGCAGACGTCGCAGACAAACCCCCGGACGCGCTTCAGCCGAGGTTGCGCGCCGCCTTCTCGGATGCCCGCCTTCTCGAGCGTCACCTCGGCGTCCTCCATGTACGCCTCGATCAGCTTCTCCTTCTTCCAGTTGAAGTAGCGAAGGAGCGTTGCGGCGGATTCGGGCTGCGAGGAAGGAAGACCAGGGTCAGTGCAAACGAAACAGGCGATCGCAGAGCCAGCTCCACCGGCTCTCGACCTAAGTCCCAGTGAATCGCAGCCGAACGCACCTTGAGCTTGAGCATGTCCTCGACATACTCGATCGCACGACGCTGCTCCTCCTCGAGCTGCTTGAGGCTCAACACCTTGTACTCGACCTGACCGTACAAATCCTCGCCGCCGATCGACGCCCTCCCTTTGCCCTTTGCCGCAGACGACGACGCGGACGAAAGAATGCCTTGGCCGCCTGCAGAGGCGGATGCGGGAGTGGAGGTGCCGAAGGGGGAGAAGCCAGAGTCGGAGACGGAGCCTGCTTCCGACGTGAGGTCTGCAGGACGTGGCAAGGTAATCAGTATGGCGCACCCGGACGCGTCCAGACGAGCCCGCGGTTCGCCTTCACCGCGAGCGAGCGAGAGAGGAGGACTGACCGGCCATGTCGTCGTCAAACTCGACATCGTCCTGGTAGTCCTCGTACTCTGACGAGTAATCGAGCTCTGCGTCCGACATGCTGGCTGCTAGATCGGTCCTGGCTGAGGCGAGCGAGCGGGAGATGGGGAAGTGTCGAGGAGCGGGCGTCAGAGGCGGTCGCGTGCGGGTGCGGGTGGCTTGGGTGGGCTGAGTGGGTGTCTGTGAGCGTGTGCAGAAGCCTGGCGAGCAGTCGCGAGCGCGTGCGAGCGAGTCGAAGCGGTGTGGTCGAGCGAGAGGGTCAGTCAGCCAAGCGAGGAGGTGGCAATCCGAACACAAAGCCTCGCAGGTCCTGCCAGACGATGCTGGATGGCAAGGTGATGTACACGGTATTGCAAAGCGCGTCCGCAGATTTTCCGCGCTCAGTTGACAGCTCGGCCAAGTCCTGCGCCTCCTCGCTCGCTCGCTCAAATACCCCTGCCGCGACCACCCCTTCCTCGTCCACGTCCCCTGCCACGGTCCTGACCCCGTCCACGTCCCCTCGTTGCCTGCGAGAAGCGGAGAAACCGTTAGTGACGGACTAGTCAAGGTGAACAGGCGAAACAGAGGTCGAGTGGGTCACGCTTCAGAGGGGCCAAGCGAGTCAAACGCACCTCTCCCTTCTTCTTCTTCGGCTTCGGTGCATCATCGATGAGGAGCGTGTCGAGGGGAAGCGAGTCAGGGAGAATGAAGTAGCGAACGTTGTTGCCGCGAATCGCGAGCGAGTCGAGCGCTTGAGGTTCCCGCCCGCGAACCGTCATCTTGACCTTCTTCAAGTGTGTGTTCATCGAGGGGTCGACGCCTGGGTATCGGAGCGGGTGGTGCGACAGGTGCGGGGAGCGGGTAGAGTGGAAGGAGTCGGTGCGCGGGCGGCGGGACGAGGAGCGCACGAGCGTGCACGGGGAAAGAAGGGACATGACAGACATATTGTCAGCGTATGATAATCGCTGAGGGATGCGGATCGCAACGGACCCGTGATGGTACCATGCACCGACGTTCCGTTCTTCAGCTCAATCGTCACCGTCTCGTTGTTGAGCTTCATCTGTGCGCATGGGAGTTCGAACAGCGTGAGCAACCTGCATTAGGCACACCCAAGCGCGAGAGAGACAACGCACCAAGAACCTGACGAGGAGGAGAGGAGCAACCAGGACGACAGGAACGCAAAGCAGCGGTTAGCTCGTCGAACACCCAGAGCTTTTGCGCGGTCTCTGCTGCCCATCCTGCGTCCTCCCAGCGCCTCTAGCGGTGATGTGACTGCTCCACCTCGTCCGACAACCCGCCGCTCTCCGTCCAGCATGCCCAACGAGGGTCCCTTGAACAGACCCAGACCGTTTTGCACCCAGTCTGCGCCAAATCCAGACCCATTCCGCCCTGCAAAGCGCGCCGTTGTCGCTGTCTAGTCGAGGCGAGCCGGAGGAAGTGCGATGAAGTCGTGCTACGCTCGCATCGTGCCCTGCGCGCGCTGAGCCGGGTTGTATGAGTTCCAGAGCGAATGCTCACCTGACCAACTTCATCTTGAGGCCGTTTTGAGGGGTATGCGAGGGGTGGAGGAGGACGAGGATGCGAGGGGTCTCCCTTGGACCAAGACAACATTGGCTCACCTCGCTGCTGTGCTCTAGCTACGATGCAGAAACTCCTACGAACCGTACAAGCCCTGTCGCACTGCCCGCGCATTGCTGTCGCTCTCCTCGCCCGACCTCCCTCTCCTCCCATCCTCGACTTCCGCTACCGCAGCTGCGCGACTCGGCGAAGATCGATAGGCTAGGCGACTTCAGAGTCGATGGACTGAACGCGGGTGGCGCACCAACCGGCTTCGCGTCCTCTCTGATTGTCTCCCGCTCGCTTTCCTTCTCCAGCTCCTTGCTCGATAGGTCGCTCGCGACGGCTTCGACGCTTGATCATGGACAGCACACTGGATGGCACAGGGCTCTGGACGAGACGCTACAAGTTCCACCACTCGCCCTCCCACTCCTTGCGCGGGCCTTCACGCCTGAGCCGCAACTCGCGCTCGCTCACATAGTCCGTGCGGTAGAACACCTTGACAACCTTGCTGTCCGTCATACCCTGGAGCAACAGATCCAGATGGGGATATCTCTTGAGGAAAGTGCTTGTGCCGCCGGGCTGGATGGGCGTTATCTCGTCCGCCTTGTCATCGAGAGGAGCGTATCCGCAGAGGTTCAGAATGCGGAGGTTGGGGAAGATGCTGAGGAAGTCCAGGAAGGTTTGATAGTGATAGGCCGAAAGTGGTAGGGAAGGCTGCGAGGGAAAGAGGTGGGGGTGTGGATGTGGATGCGCCGGAGCCGGCTCGTAGGGCCTGTTCGCCTCGCGAACGTCTTCATGTAGTGTCAACGTCTCAATTGATGTAATGCGGACGTCTGTTGGATCCCATCCGAAGCTGAGGAATCCGAGGAAGCGGAGGTGCTTGAGCGAATGTACGGGCTGGAGCAGCTCGAGCAGTTCCGAAATGACATCCTCGGGGCACCCGTCCCCTTCAGGCTCTGGCGAGCAGACAACGTCGACGCGGAAGGTCATCACCTCTACTCTGTATGACAGCGGATCCTGCGGAGCGGAATGAACCGACAATAGAGCGTCAGTACCGCACTACAGGCAGCTAGAGGAGGTTGGACCACTTACAATGGTGGCGCATGCATCGGCAAGGCTGTAGAATAGGCCGTCGGGATCGCTGAAGTAGCCCTTCCGGGGACAGAGGGAGATGTGTGGCACTGTGAGCCATGGAAGGTTGTGCGGGAACACCGTATTTAGGTGCAGTTCTTCAAGGCTTGCAGGAAGGTTTGTGAGCCATTGAAGCTCGGAACAAAGTGAAGAGGGATTAAGAGCGAGATGCCGCAAGGAAGGTGTGGCTTCGCCGAACGTGAAGGTCGTATCCTCTATGTCCCCCAGAGCTTCGAGGGTCAAGTCAGCTAAGGCTGTTAACTCCTTCAAAATGTCCGTGAAGGTGCGAGGGATGCCTCCGCGGAAACACACACGGAGAGTATGGAGGCGTGAGAAGGATGACAGGAACTGGTTTGAAGGCACAGGAGGGCGGTCATGTGGTGGATCGATGGACTCGTACGAGAACGGTACGGGATGATACTCATCGTCCCAGACATCAATGTAGTAGACTTGTGCGGCGGAACGATGAGTTACCTTCTCCGAATGGCGAGCAACTTCGCACCTCAGGCCAAGGTAGCTTCCCCACAAGTTATAGAGGAGACTGTATAAGCGCCGATTGATGAGTAGGCAATGCCCTGGGACATGAGGCGATGCGGAACTCCTGAATGGGCGATGCGAATAGTGCGCAACGATGCGCTCCTTGATAAGGCGATCCATCACGAAGCCAAAGATGTGCAAGAGCAGCTCGTCGGGTAGCCTCATCATGGGGGACGTCGCCTTATGCTGTGACGGGTCGCGAGACGACGAGGAAAGCAAGGGAGGAGACTCCTCGCGGCGCGTCATGCGGAGATTGGGCGAAGGTGGAAGGTAGCAGTCTGGGGCTTGGTGAAGTAGCAGCAGCAGCCCGTGCTTGCGTTTGAGCGAGAGTGAGTGAGGTGTAGGAGGGCAAGGGGTGCGAGGAGGAGGTTGAACCACGACCTCGCGCGCTCACCTCGCCAGACTGCCGCCGCGAGCACGCTAAGGCTCATGCTGGACTCACACGGTCACGGCGAGCCAGCCTACGCC
>NW_015622994.1:185334-218878 GCF_000320785.1 Rhodotorula toruloides NP11 | reverse complement strand
GCTCAAAGCCGAGTCGACGCCCAACGCGCCCTTCAACAGCTCGCCTGTCTTCTCGGGCCGCTTCGCATCGAGCTCCATCTTCTGCTCGCGTCGTTCGGCGGCTTTCCGCGCTCGTTCAGCCGCTTGTCGTTGAAGCGACATCGATTCTTCGAGGGAGAGCGAGTTGGGGGCATTGGACTGCGTAGGGACTGAGTCAGCGGGAACGCAGTCCAAGGAAAGGGGAACGACACGCACCAGCACTTGTGCAGCTATTCTTCGCTTAGCGCTGGGCGAAATAGCCTCTTCGGCCGGGCCGTCCTCTACGACACCCTCCATTTCTCCCCGTCCATCTCGCTCGTCCTCCTCCTTCTTGACCTTGCGCTCCTCCTCTGACTCGAGGTGAGTCGACGCGAGCTCTTGCTTGATCTGCGACATGCTTTGCAGGTCGTGGAGGCGGGATCGAATGCGTTCTTGTTGGTTTCGCAAGCGTGAGTCGCCGCCTGGGAGGTTGGCAAAGGTGTCGCTGTGCAGTCGAGAGTGGTCAGCGCAAAACCTAGCACACCAGCAACTCCCTCGCGACTCACGGACTGTCCAGGAGCCGCGCGTTCCGCTCAAACATCGCCGAAAGCTGCTCGACGGACAACTCCTTAAGATCCCGCTCCTTCCCCGCCGTAGTCTTGCGCAGGAACGGGCTCTTCCGCTCGCCCCTGACTATCCGCGCCTGCGCACGCAGTTCAGAGAAGTTCCTAGGCGGGATGCGGCGAGTTGAGTGCCCCGAAGTCTGCGAGGGCTGATGAGGATTGGGAGGCGCGGCGGACGACGACGACGGCACGGGTGGAAGCGAGTCGCACTTGGCGGGTCGTGGGAGGTGCAAACCGTGCATGGCAGCGTCTGTCAGCCTGTTCAGAGCGGTGGCAAGCGAGAATGGCGGGGTGACGAACTCCATCAGTTTGGCGGAGTCCCTTGTCCCGCGACCAGTCACCGCTCGAGCTCGCACGGCTTTGCGACTGGCTCAGACGCTCGCTGGACTCTGATCTGAGCGACCACAGCTTGTCCCGTCCGCGCCGCTCTCTTCGCTCACCTCCCTGGCCTCCTCGATTCGGTACCGACCTCGGTCAGGATGACGGGGGCGTAGGCGAGACCCGGGATGCAGAGCGCTCTGAGTTGAGTTCGTGGGCCGCGGTCGGGTTCAGACGGAGCATCAGCTGGCACCGTCACGGTGACACACCTGCCTCGAGGCCGTTCGCACACCTAGACCCCCTGCCGCTGTCCGACCGGTGCTGTCCTGGGCATGACCTTGCTTTCTGCTCTATGAACGGCAATCCCTTGCTCGTCGAGGCATCGTCTACCGCGGCCTTGAGCTCGCTTCATTCGCTCACTCCCGCCGTTTCTTCGACCGGGACTCTTCGCTGCTCCCGCTTGGCTCACACAGTCGCCTTCGTCCAGTCTGCCAATTCTGCAGGTCGGGCCACAGTCATCAAGGAGGAGCCCATCGGTCTCGCTGGGCCCGCTGCAGTCAACGCTGAGGCAAAGGAAGACGAAATCCACAGCATCAGTCAAGACCAGTTTGTCGTACCCTCTTTGGCGTGTCCCTGCAAACGAAGTACTCCTTGGAGTGCGTGCCAGTGTTTCAAGTGCCGCAATTGGCGAAGAAAGCTGTCGCCTTGCTGTTGCTCCTCCTCTTCCTCGCCCTTGACCAGCTACACAACACTCCGACTCGCTCGCCTCGCTTCGCTGGTTAATGTCCGGGCCGTCTACGCCTGGATCTTCACACCCAGACCCTCCACAGCTCCCTTCAATCCCTCGTCTCGCTCCCTTCGACTCCTCACCTCCTGCACCGCCCCACAACGCCGACGTCGACGCTCACACGGCGCGCACAGCGGGCGAGCGGAATGCAGACGCATCGCTGCCTCCCGAGCATCCCGCAGACGACCTCCCGCCGACCTACGACGCGCTTCGCGCGGCCGAGCCAAACAACCCGCGCTTTGCGAGGTGGGGAGGATGGATCGAAAAGCGCGCCCAGGAGCGGCGGGCTGAACGACAAGCTGAGCGAGAATCGGGCGCAGCGCAGCGCACGAGCTGGAACTTGCCGAACGACGAGCCTGAGGACTTGCGGCGAGATCTGAGCGCGCGATGGAGGGACAACGAGGCAGAGAAGCGGCTGTCGAGGGAGAGCGTTTTGCAGGTCGTCAATGCGGACGTGACGAGCGCATCGATGCCGTCGTCGAGCCAGACGACGCGAAGGAGGACGGAGAGTTCGGCGTCGTCTGCTTCGACTTCTCGCTCGAAGCTGTCAAGGAACGTCGAGATGCACCGTGTCGGGTCTCGCTTCGACTGCGGGATACCTGAGCGACCGATTTGCGCATGCGTGCTACCCGGCGGAGGCGTAGTGAATGGCGACGAGCGGTAAATCGCCTTGGATTGCCTGGACAGTCCTGTTCTGGTCGACTAACGCCCACTTGGTCATCCGCAGCTTCGTCCTGATTGGCACGCATACCGGTCTGTTGCTCACCTCTGCAGTACAATGGAGCGCCGCTGACGACGACGATCCGAGCAGGCCTCTACCTCCTCGACAACCGACCTACCTCCGCCTCGATCCCTCTCTCGACCGCCGCTTCTTCCGCGGAAGCGCACATTCTGCCATTGTGGACAGGCCTCGGCATTCGCCACCTTGAGGTGTACGCGGAGCCGGCACTCGGCAAAGACTCGCCTCAGGGGCTTGTCCTCGGGCTAGTCGAGGAGAATGGCGCGCCGAGCTTGAGGATGTGGACGCTGGCGAGCCTCCTCAACCTGGTCAAGTGGCGAATATACGATCAGGCGTGTCTTGTCTGCATGTCGCGGCAAGGGACTTTCGCTCATCAGGTCTTCGTGCTGGCAGAACTCGGTCTCTCTTCCCCTCGGATCGCGCGCCAGCAAGTGTAGCGCCGACCGACACCCCTCTTCCCTCGCCTACGCCAAGTCGTTCGTCGGGTCGACCTCGCCGAAGCGTCGGAAAGGCAAGAGTCTCGGCTCGCCTCTCCAGCCCACGGCACATGCGCATAACGACTCGACAGAGCCGGGCTACCTCTTCGTCGAGACGAGCACACCTGCAGACGTTGGGGCCGATTCGCCTACGGCTTCTCTCCGCTCTCTCAACCGACTCTCGCTTGCCGACTCGCCAAACGCGCCGCAACCTCCGCCTCTTTCCGACGCAGAACGTCTCGCTACTCCGCTCGACTGGGCTCGCTCTTCTGTACCACTCCCTTTACCGGCGGGAAGCGGCGAGATCCTCTTCTTCCAGCTCAGTCGTTCGCCTGATCCCGCTCCTTCGGACGACGAAACCGACTCGCCCGACTCGAGTGACGGCTTTGAGGATGACCCGGCAGCCTCTCGCCGTCGAAAGACGAAGCAGGACGAGCGAAGTCGGCTTTTCCTCTTCGTTGCGACGCCGAAGTCGATCTTTCTTTATGAGAGCCGACCGAGTGGGAGACGGAGCTGGACGCTCACTAAGGAGTACTTCGTACGTCTCGCCGTCAACAACGAAGTGTAAGAAACTGACGCTCTCTAGCGCAGGCCCCGTCAGCCCCTCGTTTTCTCCGCCTCATCCGCACGACTGGCCAAACACTCCCCGCGCCCTCAGCCTCCTCCTCACTCGCTTCCACGCTTTACTCGCCTGACCTCGCCCTTCTCGTCGGTCTTCCACACCACAGCGTTCTCATCCGGCTGTGCGATTCGAGCGTCACCGAACTCTCGCTTCCTCCCTCATCCACGACGACCGGCTCTCGCAGCCGCTCTTCGTCGAACACCTCGCTCGCCTCGCTCTCCCCCACACACCGCAAGGCGCCTTCGCTCGTACCGCTACTCAAGGAGCTCAAGGACCACCCGGTCGTTGCGAAGGTCGCAAGGTTCGTCGAGGGCGAGAAGGGCGTTCCGGCGGGTATGAGGGGTGCGGACGGGCCGATCCCGAAGGGCAAGCGGGTGAAGGACGAGGAAGGAGGACTCGCATCGAGCACGAGTCTGTCGGCGTCTGCGCAGGGGAAGTGGACAGGCTGCGAGGAGATCACGGTCGACACTGGTAGACGATCTGTGCGGCGCCTCCTCCTGCTCACAAAGGGCACGACGACGTATCTCGTCGCGTCGCCTCTACATCTTGTCTCGCCAGTCTCGCCCAGTACCGCTCATTCGGCTCCTCACGTCGTTCCCCTCCATACCTTCCACTGGCCAACACTCGGCTCGTCGCCCGCCTCTTCTCTCGCGCATCTCGCCGCCTACGTCTCACCTCTCGAGAACGACTCGAGCTTCTCGCACCTCACTCTTGTCGGCTTCAGCTCGACCGGCTTCAGCGTCCAAGAGCACCTCCTTTCGCACACGGCCGTCGAAGCGGCTTTCACCTCGTTCCCCGTCTCCTCTTCTCACACCTCGACTCTCGCTCGGCTCATCCTTCCCCTCGACACCCTCCCCGCTCACGCTGCCAACGACGACGACGACCCCGACTTGAGCGACTCGGCGACCCTCGACTTTGGGCGCGAGACAGGGTGGCTGTGCGCGACGAGGAGTGGCGGGTGGGGTGAGGAGTCGACCGGCGTAGCGAGAGGAGGGTACTTGTGGACGCGGACGCAGGGAGAACATGTCGTCAAGCGGGTCGGCGTGAAGTTGTAGATCCTCGTGTGCTGCAGGCAGCTTTCACGGAATCAGAAGGAGAAGAACGGAGAGTGTTGCGCGTAGACCAATGCCGTCGGCTTGTCGAAGCAGAAGCACGAGAGGGAAGTAACCAAGCTCTCCTCAAGCAGCCGCGCAAATCATCTTTTGTGAACTCCCGCTTCGCATTCCACGCACAGACCGCGATCCGAAGGTGCAACAAAAGGAGAGGAGAGCGCGACTCGCTCGACCCGCCCTTCATCGGCTCCTCGAGAAGACCGGCTTAGCGACCGAAGAGGATACCGTCGAAGCGCTGCTTGAACCAGGCCTGCGGGCGTGCGAGCGAGTCAGCGAATGGAGGGAAGAGAAGGAGAGGGGACGGAACGGACCATCGTCTCCTCGCGCTTGACGCGGTGCGAGAAGCCGACGCGCGAGGTGCAGTGCTTGCGGCGCGCGACACGGCCACCAGGTCGGCCCATGACGACGTCTGGTTCGTGGGAGAAGACGGGCGCATAGTCAGTACGGTGGTGCGGATATCTGGACTGGCTGCCTTCTTCGCATCCTCCTTCCACAGCCGGTCCGTCCGGCGACCACTGCCGTCTCCTGCAGGTCGTCGGCACTCTCCTCGTCACCGTCTTGACACGCTGCGACACCCTTGTGACCCGCTCCTGATCCGCACATCCTCTTCGCGTCCTTCAAGAACACTCGCCTCGCTCTCCTCGCTACCTCTCCCTCAAAGCAGCCCATCTTCGCAAGCTGCAGCCAACGAACGCAAACGCACAGAAGTCCATGCCGAAGATACTGCGCGGCGGGGAAGGCGTCAGTACTCGTGGATCCTCAGAGAGACGGAACAGCACGAGACTCACCCGATTCCGGGGTCGTACTTGATCCCCAAGTCGATGTGCTCGGCAATGCCGAACCCAAAGTTGCCAGTCTCGGAGAAGTTGCGCTTCTTGAGCTCGTACTCCTTGACCTTGAGGCCACGCTCGAGGATCTCCTCGGCCTTGGGGCCACGGATCGTAACGTGTACGGCGATCTTCTCGTTACGGCGGATACCGAAGTGGCGGACCGTGTACCGCGCCTTGGAGGTGACGGGCGTCTGACCGGTGAGCTGCTCGAGGACCTTGGCCGCACGGGTGAGCCTGCGGACGGCACGTACGAAGGTCAGACGTGGTACGGCTAATTCTAGAAACTCGTAAGAACGCTCCTATCGCCCGACTCGCCAACGGAGATGTCTGTTGATATAAGTGAGATGAGGAGGAGGAAGTTCGGGGACGAGGAGGTATTTCGGGCACCGGAAAGTCGGGGACGAGAGTGCAGGGTGCAGAAGTCGGTAGAGAATAGTGTGAGGACGTCAGCGGGCGCAGGCAGAAAGTAGTCGGGATTGTCGGCGGACGGGAAGGTGAGGAGGAGGTAGGCGGTGTTGGCGTGCGGCGGAGAGAGCAGATCCTGGTCAGCGCGCGGTTCCCAGCACTTCCCAGACCCTCCGCTTCCTCCAGCACACACTCCCAGGCCCCCCAGCGAGCGCCATCGTCCCATCGCCCGACGAGCTATGCACCCGCTCGCGTCCACCCCTGCTCAAGGCACCGAAGGAGCGCAGACTGACTGATGACCAACTTCTCGATGCGCAACTCGCGCATGGGGTTCTGAGCAGCGGCCTTGGCGTCCGACATGGTTGCTGAGCGGTGTGGATGGCGAGGCGAGCGAAAAGACGGCGAGCGGACGGGCGGGCGCGGTTCAAAGGCGGGCGGGGCGGCACGGCGGGGTGCGAGTGGTCAGTGCTGGTTTGTAGCACGCTCTGGCAGCGCACTCACGCGATTCGGGTGGTCGGGGGCGAGCAAGAGCTGGAGGACAAGCACGAGCGAGCTTGCTCAGGAGGAGACGACACCTCAACTACGCTCACACGCCCTCTTGGGCGGGTTTGACGGTGCTCAACTGCTCTTGCATCCTCACAATGACTACTGTCAACTCGAGCGAACCCGCTCGACCCGTTGCGAGGCGTGTCGGCACCCTCGCTCGCCTCCTCGACCTCGCCAGCGTCGACAGCGCCGTCACACACCTCGCGCGGCTGCATGGGCGGGTGAAGGGTGTATGTTGATGCCGGATGGACCATCCGGCGGGTCAAGCGAGGCCGGCAGTGCCGATGCGGCGGCGACGACCTCCTCGACAACTCGCCGACTTTGCTTCGCACGACCGCAGATGGCTTGCTCGACTCGCCAGGCGTTCAAAGCTACCCTACTCTGCCTCTTGCGGCTCATGCTGGCCGAGCAAGGCGAGCGGGAGCCGCCATTCCCCTAGTCGCCCAAAGTCACGCCCACCTCCACCTTCGTCGCCCACGCGCCCAGCACCGCTGGCGCCTGTTCGCTGGCGGCACAAGAGCCAGCATCGCCTGAACCGCCTTGCCGACACACCGCGCTGCAAGCAGACGGCGCAGCGGGCCCGACCTTCTCGACGACTTCGACCCGGTGGTCCGTCGAGACACGACGGCTCGCCAGCCTGCCCAGTCTTCTCTTGCTCGTTTGGCCATTCCAAATGCATTCGAGGGCCTGATGAGCCGCGCGCTCTTCGATCAGCCTCATCAAGCGATTCCTCCCACCTTCTCCGCCCGGCGGTCACCTTCCTCCTCTTCAGCGCCGTCCCAGTACAACGGCGCCGGCCAGATTGCTGGGCCCCGGCTAAACAGGCTTCCGGAACTTGCTCCAATCTATCCCACCCCGCGCGCACTCGTTGCGGAGAACACGCGCTCCCCTCGTCCGTTGCCCTGCTTCTCCGCTTCCTTCTCCTGCTTTCTTCCGTCTTTACAGGCTCGCTAAGCTATGAAGGGCCTCCACTTGGCTCTTTTCGCTGCCCTTGCGGTGGTAAGCGTCCATGCCAACCCTCTCCGCGCACGCAACTTTGGCAACGGCAACGGCAACTCCGCATCGACACCCTGGCCTCCCATTCCCGACCCTCAGTCGTACACCAAGCCCGACGGTCCGGTCAGGGTCTACCCTGTCTCGGTCAACAAAGGCTTGACGAGCGAGCACGCGAACGCGACGATCTCGCTCAAGAATGAGGGCGACCTCTTTACTCGCGAGTCTCGCTCCCTTGTGCTCTTTCTGCAGGTCGAACGCTCACAGTCGTCTCCTTTCGCAGTCGACTACGGCCGCGACGTTGCTGGTCGCCCCTTCTTCGAGGTCACAGCACTTGGAAGCCCGTACGCGCAGCTCGAGGTCAAGTACACTGAAGCCTTCAAGTCCGTTCTGCCCCTCCTCTGCCTCTTCCCCGGGCTGACGATTCCCTCTCCAGCGGTCTGAAAGTCAACTACTCCGACGGCCCCTTCCCCTTCTCGAACGGCCTCTCGTCCGAGTTCCGCGTCGAGACGCTCAACGTCACCAAGACGGGCGAGCTCGCTTCTTTCTTCATTCAGGGATCGCAGAGGTGGGAGTCGGTCAAGCTTATCAAGGGACAGGGCGTCGAGATCAAGAGTGCAGGGTTCATCTCGAGTGTCGATGAGGCGCCCGTGCGTTAGCTTCGCTCGACTTCTCCCTCGCTCCCTTGACGGAAACTGATGCGCTCGTCACACAGATCGCCTCCAAGCCGGGCTACTTCGCCTCGTCCAACTCGAACATGACAGACATCTGGAACCTCGGCCCTCGCACGCAGCAACTCGCCTGCTTCCCGCCCAACTCGCAGCCCTCAACCTGGGAAGTCGACTCGAAGAAAGGCGTCTACATTCGTGGTCAGAAACCTGCGACGACGGTCAAGGGCGCCAACGCGAAGAACTACACGCTCGCTTTCGAGGCCAACATAGACTACGGAGGCGTCGGATGGCGGCTTGATACCGAGATCGACAACATCTTCGCCGAGGGTCCTTATCGTGCGTCTGAGCAGGATATGGACGCCAACTCATCGCAGGCTGACCTTCTCTCTTCGCTTGCGCACTCCGCAGTCGTCCTAACGAGCAATTACCCTGAAGGCTCTTTCAAAAACTACAACCACTCGCTCGTTCCGCCAAACACGCTTGTGCTCGGTCGCGGCTGGTCTTTGCAGAACCAGACCACCTTGACCGGATGGCATTTGGATTCGTTCCCTGTCGGCTTCGTGAGTCTTTCCCTCTCCACTTTGTGCAGTTGTTCTCGGTGTTGACTGCGTGTAACGTTGATGTCCGCCACAATCACTCACGCTCTCGACTGACCCCGCTCCCACTCGCAGGACGTGACCGAGAAGACCTGGCACAACATCGAGACCGACTCGCCCGGCGACGGCACGTACACCGTTCGCCTCGATGGCAAGCAAATCGCGCACTTCAACCTTACCGCCTACAACGTCGGCGCTCGCCCGCCCTACTTCCCTCCCTGCGCCTACTACTCGTTCGCCTTCGGCCCGTGGCAGGACCAGGCTGCGTGGTACCGCAACGTCAACATCACGTTGGCGTCGGGCCAGAACTGGTACTCGAACCCGATGACGAGCGAGGACATCAAGGTCGAGTACGGTGTCGCGACCAACGACTTTACCGTCTGCTCCGACGCCGGAAAGCGCGACAGGTACTCGTGGCTCGGCGACCGCCAGATCTCGGCTCGCTCAGTCGAGGCTGTCGGCGAGTTCGAGTACGTCTCGGGCCCGGCCGAGCAGGCCTTCGCCCGGCAGATCGCCTCGGGCGAGGTTCCCTCCAATATGCTCTTCTCGCAACTCGACCCGCTTGGCATCCAGGGTCGCACCGAATCGCTCGACTTGATCCTCGTCGACTGGGACTCGAAGTTCTTCGACGTCATCTACCACTACTGGCAGAAGTGCGCGATCCTTTCCTTTCTTCCTTCGCGTCTCGCGCTTTGGGCTGGCGCTAATCCCTCGCTCCCGCTCGCAGGACCGGCAACGACTCGTTCCTCCAGGCTCACTGGGGCGACATGCGCGCGATGATGGCCTACGTCATGCAGACCTCGATCGACCCAAAGACGTCCTTCAGCACGAACGGCGGTTCCGGCCCCACCATCAGCTCGACCGCGCTCAACATCATCGCGCTCGAGGAGATGGTCGAGATGGGCTCGCACCTCGGTCACTCGTCGGCCGTCGCCGCCTACCAGGTTCAGGCCAACCTCTCGCGCAAGGCTCTCGAGGGTCTCTGGAACGAGACCGGCGGGTTCTACGCCTTCCCGGGCAAGGACTACATCGTCGAAGACATGGCGTGGATTGAGCTCGCCAAGATCGGCACTGCCGAGCGCCGCGACAAGTTCTGGTCGCACCTCCCCTCGCGCCAGGTTCCCGGCGGCTACGTCGACCCGCCCGCGGAGAACAAGTTCGACCTCCTCGGTGGTGGCGTCAAGATTTCGATGAACATCGCAGCCGAGCTTTTGTGGGCGCTTGGCGAGCGCGGCGACGGCAAGACTGCTCAGGACCTCGTCAAGCGGACGTACGGTCCGATGGTCGAGCGCAACGTCAACTACACTGGCGCGTACTGGGAGTTCTTGGTGCGTTTGCTCATTGCTGTTAAGCAGGAGTCACAGACATGCGCGCTTCGCAATAGCCGGACTCGGACACGAGCGAAGTCGGCTTCGAGCTGACCTTCTCCTCCTCCGGAGCTGACCTTCTCCTCCTCCGGCAGAGCGCCGACGGAACGTATCCGGGCAACGATTTAGAAACTGCGCAGAGCCATTTCTGGGGCGGTTTCCCCACTGCGTTCATGATGGAGTACGTCCTGGGCGTCAAGCCGACGACTCCGGGCTTCGCGACGTTCGAAGTCGCGCCCATCTCCGGCTGGGAGGACGACTGGGTCGAGGGACGCGTTCGTGAGTCGTTTGCAACCTTACTACTCCTCACTGTCGAAGCTGAGCTCGCCTCGAACGAGCAGCGACCCCTCACGGCCTCATCTACACTGCCTGGGGCTACGACTCGGCGGGCAAGCTCCATATGGAGGTCACGGCACCGAAGGGTACGACTGGCACGATCAAGCCGCCGTTTGAGGGCTCGTTCTCCGTCAACGGCAAGGCGGGCCAGTCGGGCACGGTCAAGGTCGAGGGTGGGAGGGTCAAGGTCACGGTCGTCCAGCAGTAGACGGCTTCGGACTGGCTAAAGAAGCGTTGGTATACCCTTGAAAGGTGTTTCGACTTTCGAAGGCGTCTACAACACCGATCACTCTCGCTCGCGAGGAGGGTCTCTCCAACTCCGCTTGATCCGAGAGACTCGCTCGTTGCACCTGGCTACGGGCTAGGGGACAGGCGTCGAGAGACCGAGTCGAGTGCGCAATCCTTCGAGCTGAAAAAAGAAGCTGGTCAGTACACGTCGCGCGCAAGAATCCGAGCGCACTCACGATCTTCTTGACCCGCTCGACTCGCTCGCCGCTTCCCTTCGCGCCCTTGACGTTGCCCACCGCATACGGTTCCTCTACAACGACCTCATCCATGACGACGAAACTCTTGCCTGCCCACCGCACAGGCAGCGTCTTTGCGAAAGCGTCAAAGAGCGCCTGCGCTTCGGACGAGACGTCCTGGCCGACTCGGGCGCGGGCAGAGCGGTCTGATGCGACTGCGCGGTCGATGCGAGATTGGAGGTCCGCTTGGGAGGTCGAGAGTGGAGGAAGGGGGGTGGAGAGGGATGGAAGGGCGACGAGGGCGGAGGAAGAGGAAGACGGAAGGACGAATACGGAGGTGATTTGCGAGGTGCGGAGGAAGTGGAATGTCCGTCGCGGGGCACTCGACGGCTGAGGAGTCGACGGTCGAGCGGCCGTGTCTGCGGGAGTCGAAGCGAGGACGACAAAGGACGAGTCGTAGGTAAAGAGGGCGCCCTCCAAGTCTCGCTGCGGCACGTCGCCTGTCGCTGCGATTGTGACCTTGATCGGCGTGTTCAGCAGCGTCGACAGGTCTGGCATGGACGAGGCGGAGGGGGTTGGTGCGGGCGAGGAAGATGATGAGGGTGTCGCTTTGCGAGCGGGTGCGCCGCCTGCAGACGTGTTTGCGAGTGCCGGAGAAGCGGTACGGGCGGTCATCGTGTCCTACGAGCTCGTGTAGATCGCTGTGAAGGGAAGTCGACTCGAGGTGATGGTGGGGAGGAAAGTGGGTGGTTGTCCTCGTCCTGACGCGCGTCTGGCTGGCTTGTTGGTGAATCGTGCAAACCGATAGTAGCTGGATAGTCGCGCACACACAGGCAGTACGGACGGGAGGACGAGGAGGAGGCGATCCGTGATTACAAAGTCGAGCAATACAGAATTTGTATTGCTTTGCAATAGAAACCGCCTTCGCTCTCTGTCCTCCTCCTCGCTTCGTCGACGCAGCTGAGGCTGACTGAGGCTGCTCAGGCGACGCCAAATAGACTCGCCGATATCGCACCTGGCCTCTGGACCCTTCGCCGCTGTCCCGCGCTGTCTGCGCCGGCATCCATTTCCGCTCATCGTCCCAAAAACAGCTCGCTCGCAGCACTCGCCGCGCAAGATTGCGGGAGAGAGTGCGGCAGCGGGAGCCAGATCGCTGATTGACACTTGCAGCCGGCCGGAGTCGCGCCGCGCTGGGACTGGTGGCATGCTGCTCGCTCGTCTCTGCGGACTGCGCTATCTCTCGTCCAGTCGCCGCTGTCCTCGGTCCGCTATGCCTGCTTGATGCCTCGCACATAACCGTCCGAACAGCCTCGCCAACCGAATGGACGCAGCGAGAGGGGAGGCAAGAGCCGCCCCTTCCTCCTCCTCACGCGACTCGACCGCAACTTCGTCGACCGAGACTCTCGCCCTCACAGTCTTCTCAGCCACCTCAGCAGACGATGCCGAGCGCGAGGATGGCCAGGATGGAGCAACCGAGCCTCTCCTCGCTCGCGATAAGGCCGCTTTAGGGGCGTTTCTTGACGAGGAGAAGGCGTTGACGGCTGCGCAGCGACCGCCGAGTCGATGGCGTAGAGTTTTGCCTCTCGCAGGAGCGGCTGTCGTCTTTGGCATGCTCGTGTGGAGCAGCGCGACCTTCATTCGTGTCCTCCTCCAACAGCGACATGGCGTGGTTCCTTCTGTCACCCTGCCGTCTACATCCGACTCGACGAACGCCTCGACTCTATCTTTCACACAACAGTACCTGTCCGATACCTCGAACTCGAACGTGGGCGTCATCCCCTTCCCTTCGACACTGTACGACCCCGTTCTCCGCCCCAAACCGCTCGACCACACCTTATCGACTGGAAGGTGGACGCCCCGGTGTCTCGAGCGCTACATCGCATCAGGCGTTCTATGTGACGAACTCGACGGACGGTGGAAGGACGCCCCACCAAAACTGGACGTGATCTGGACTTGGGTGAACGGGAGCAGTGCGGAGCTGATGGCGGACTGGCGCAATAAGGTGGCAGCCGATGGAGGGTGGCGGATAAGGCTGCGACGAGCGTTGCAAGCTGGTGCGGCTGCGGTCGTCAAACACTTTCGGTGAGTTCCGCTCATGAGCTCGATTTGCTCTTCCGCTGACCTTCTCTGTCGCAGAGAACACGACGAACTACGCTACTCGATGCGCTCGGCCCTTGCCTCCCTCCCCGACGTATCTATCGCCACGCTCCACCTCGTCGTCGGCGACACGCCCGCCTACTCGCCCTTCGCTCCGCCAGCACTCGACGCCGCTTCTCCCGCGAACGCAACTCGCTTTGCCCAAATCCCGCACTGGCTCGGTTTGTCAAACATCGGTTTGTCCGAGCCGGCTTCGACGGTCCCTTCGCTGCGAATACCATCGCTGCTCGTCCACCCACACAGCGAGCTCTTCAAGAGCGCGCAGCCTGACAGCGATGAAACGCAAGCCGCAGATTGGCGTACTTCAGTCGTCCCCAGCTTCAACAGGTGCGTTTAGCAGGCGTTTGCGCAAGATCTTCGAGCTGACGTCCGCGTCTACGACAGTCTCGCGATCGAAAGCCAATTGCCCAACCTCCCCTCGACCGCGCAGACTGCGCTCTACCTCAACGATGACTTCTTTCTCATGCGCGTGCGTCGCAGGATCGCCATCGTTTTCTCGCCTTTACTGACTTTGTCGCACGACAGACCCTCGCCTTCACCGACCTCGCCTCGCCCCTCAGCGGTCCCGTCTTCCGCATGCAGCGCGACTTGCTCGTCGGCGGTGTCGCACCTGGCACCTCAACGGACGATCCGGACGGAGAGTGGAAAGGGCTAGGCTATAGCAACTGGTTACTCGGTGCGTTGGCTTCTTCCCCCCAGCCCGAGCCTTTGCTCTGCACAGCTAACGTGTCCTGATACAGATCAACGCTTCGGCAAGCGGAAGAGGCCGTACCTCGTGCACGTAGCCAAGACGATCTCGATGCCCCTCCTGCGCGAAGTGCAACTGGTCTTTCACGAGGAGCTTTCGGCAGTGCGTCACCCTTCGCTCTTCCTCTTCCTTCCCGGGTTCCACACGCTGAAAGTCTCTCGTGAAGACTGCCGAAGCACGCTTTCGAGGTAAGGCGCCGAACGAGGTGCAGCCGCTTTTTCTTGCGACCATGTACATCATCGAGCGGCATCGCGAGGCGCTGTGCGTAAAGTTTGGTCTCCTCTTCGCCACTTCCGCGCTGATAGTTCTTCGCGCAGGCTCTGGTCCTTCCTCGTCGCCCGTACGGACGCCGACCACTCCGGCGCCTACTCCGCCAGCGAGCGGGGCGCTCTTCTCGTCGACTTGGGCGTCGATCCTGCCGAAGCTCCCCAATGCCCACTCATCGCTGTCCCACGACCTCGGCGCGACACCGTTCGCGCACTAGCAGAGGACCACGCCAAAGCCGGCCTTCCCAACCCGCTCGAAACGACGACCGAATTCTCCTCTCACGATGGCTACGCCCTCCTCGGCCTCGAAACGAAGATGCCCTTCGTCTATCCATCGAGAGAGTGGCCCGCCTTGCCTCTCTCCGCGGCACCCTCATCAGACCCGATTTGCGTTCTCGACATCAAGTCTTGCTTTGGCGACGACTTTGTCTCGCTCGACGAGCGCAAGGTGGACGTCTCGACGGTCTTCAAGCGCGTTGCGTTCGAGCAGACGCACTGCGGAGACTGCCTTATGGCCTTGTTGGTCGGCAAGAGCGGATCAAGAGGGCTGGGGGCGTTCTTGCCGGAGGAAGAGGAAGCGGTGGAGGTGGCCGAGATGCCGGTCGTCACGCTTCCAGGTTCGATGAAAACGAGATGGCAGGACGTGGACTACGCTGCGCCCCTCGACGGACCCGGAACGCTTCGTCAAAAGGTGCGTATGCTCCCCTCTCTTCGACATGTTGCACAGCTGACCAGTATCCTCCCGCAGGCCGCCGCCCTTATCCAGCGGTACTCTTACACCCTCGGTTCCTCCCCCTCATCCTTCCAATCCATCCGCTACGCCGGACCCAGCCTCTCAACCCGGCTAGACCAGCTCGTCTGTCCTCCCTCCGGCACTGCTCCTCCCGCCTTCGTCGCTCTCAACGACGACATAGGAGCGACTTCGAGCGACGCGCTTCGGGATATAGATCGAAGGATGAAGGAGTGGTTCGAGGATACATGGCCGGAGAAGGCTCCTTCGGAGCAGTAGACCGTCGAGATCGCTTGTTGTACTCATTCTTGCACTGCATTTCCATATTCTGCATGTCCTATTTGAGCCACTCGCCCTTGCGCGTCGCCTTGGCGACCTCCGACTCTGCTGTGTTCTCGAAGTACCTGCCTGTGTGAGTGCGATAAGTCAGCGGTAACTAGCGGAAGAGACGCAGGGACGACGCACGGTACACGTTCTCGTAGTTTTCGGGCAAACTTGACGTCGCCTTGACAGACGGCCTCTCTAGCACCCTGTCACACCAAGCACTGAACTCGGGTCCGACGTCCTCCGCCTTGAACCCGCGGTGCTTCTCGAGCAGCGTGAACCTCGCGACCCAAGGTCCGAGGACGCAATCGACCCATCCAAACTTGTCGCCTCGAGCCCACTCGCCGCCCTTGACGAACCATTGTTCGTGGACGTCCCTCAGAGCCTTGACAAACGCCTCGTGACCCTCCTTCTGCTTGTCGGTCTCCTGAGCCTGTACATAGCGGTAGAAAGCCGGGACGACGACGTTCGAGATCTGCTGGCAGGCGAGACGGACGAGCCCAAGCTCGTGAGGGTCACTCGGGCGGATAGCAGAGTCGGGGAAGGCGTCGTCGAGGTACTCGAGGAGCACGAGCGACTCGTAGAGCGCCTTATTGTCGTGCTCTGCAGGTCGTGATTATGCATCAGCGGTGACTTTGGAAGGAAGCGGGCGAACTGACCGAGAGCCGGGACGAGTCCTTTCGGGTTGATCTTGAGGAAGTGCGGCTCTTTTTTGTAAGGGTTCACCTCTCTGTACTCGTAGGGAATGCCTTTCTCCTCGAGAGCGATCCATACGCGCTGAACGAAAGGCTGGGAAAGAGAACGAGGGTCGGCGGATGATTAGCGGAGGGTCAGCGAAAGTCGCAAGGAGAGACGGGAACTCGTCCACTCACGCAGAACCATCCCTATAGAGCAACACCGTCAGCTACGAGCTAGAAAGAGTAGCGAAAGGCTGGCGCACGGCATGGAAGACGAGGTCGTGTGGGGACAAGTGCTTTTGGACCGTCTGCTCCGCCGCTCCCGTCGCGTGAGGCGGGTCGATCTTGTCCGGCATATTCCTGAGTGAAGTTTGGTGAAAGCGGCGGGTTGGAACAGTCGCACGAAGGGGTTGCTGTCGAGTATCGAAGGGTTGCGATGAGGTCAGCCGAAGGAGGTGGAGGTGGCTTCGCTGGACGGGGGAAGCGGGTCTGGCGGTGTAAGAGGCTCACTCTGGAGTAGCAGAGCACAGAACTGGCCAACTTGGGTCTAACCAGTCGGAATGCGAGGGATGCGGACATGCGAGAGAGGGCACTCGCAGGTTGGAAGCGACGACAACGCTACACATGCTCGCCGAGGATTCGTTCGAGCTGTTAGACTTGTTTCCAGCTGCTTCAACCTCGTCTGCCCAGCGGGTCGCGCTCCCCGCCTCTTCCCTTGCCTTCATCGGACCACTCCCAGACTCGTCGCTCATCCACCTCGCTTTGAACCATCTGCGGGCTGGAGAGGTGCCAGACTACCTCTCCGACGATGATGGAGGGCTGAGCGAAAAGGCGCGCGGGAAAAGGCGGGAGTACGAGGTCGAGGAGGACGTCGAGGCGGAGGAGCAAGGAGGTGGTCCCTCGAGAGGCGCGTCGAAACAGTCTCGCCGCGTCTTGATCGTCACACCGGAGCGGGAGGCACTGCGGAAAGAGCTGGCGAGGGATCCAGACGTCTCGCTCTTCGGGCTGCGACGAGACGGAGAGACGACTCGTCTCCTCGACTTGATCGACATCCGGTGCGGCCGCCTTTCCTATCTCTTTCGCACAACTGCTGACACTGCAGTGTTCCACAGCTACCTGCCGAGCTCCGCGCATCTCACCTACTTCCTCGCGACCGCCTACCTTCCCTCAAATCCGGCCGCTCAAGATGCTTACGCCGAATCAGGCGCCAAGAATCGCCCCGATCCGAGCTGCTTGCCGTATGCACCAACGCTAGTCATCCTGCACGACCCTTCGGAGTATCTAGATGAACCGGCGAACGCTAGGTGCTTACCTCCGTCCTGCTCTCCTTCCGTTAGACTTGCTGAACGTTCTGAACTGGCTTCGCTGGCAGTGCTGGCGCAGCCGCCTACGGCTCATTCCTCGCTCATTTCGTCTCTGCCTTCTCTGGCTTGAGCTCGCCGTGCGTCCAAGTGCCGCTGCTTGCAAAGAGCATCCTACTCACCAATTGATCGCTGCAGCCCGCCTCGACTCGTCCTCTTCGACCCATTAGCATTTCCTCTGTCGACGCACATCCTCCCAGCACACCTCCGCAGCAGCAGAAAAGGGAAGAAGCGGCCGCACGATGTGGACGAGACGAGCAACGGTGCTCCTGTCGAGGCAGAGGAGCGGGACATGATCCCGTTGCGGAGGGTTATCGAGCGGTTCTTCGACTGGGTGGGCGAGTCAGAAGAGCGTGAGTCTGACCTCTGCATTCCGTCTCGCGGGCGCTGATTCCGGATCAAGCAGTGCCCTCCCTCGGCCTTGCGTACCAAGGTCGAGAAACGTCTGCCTTTCTCCTCACCTGCCGCCCTTCACCGCGAACCGCAGCTCGCTTGCCACCGAAGCAAGCGCAGTCGACCGGAATTGAGTACCGCTTGCACCGGATTGGCGACGATGACCCGGAAGGAGAAGAGGAGGGTAGCATGCGCATCGAAGTCGTAACCTAAACAACGAGCTCTTCACACCCGAGAGGGCCTGCGCTGCGAACGAGTTGCGATTGCGAGTAGGAAGCCTGCATTGAATGCGACGAGAGGGGGTGGACAACAGGTACAACAAGAACATGCAGTGTTGGGCGATGCATAGGATCTATCGTGCGAGTGCGAGATGCTGCCGAGATGCCGATGATGGGGGTAAACGAGAGAAACGAGAAAAAGCCGCCTTCTTACATCCTCCTCCGTTCGTCAAACTCGTAACGTTGACTGCCAGACGCGCGCCGCCTGATCGAGTTGAGCCGGTCGTTCCGCCGGCGCCAGCGATTGATCGCGTCGATAGTGTGTGGGTGCTGAGTGACGAGGAAGCGGTAGGCGTCCCGTGCGTCCTCCGGGTCGAGGTCGACGAGCTCGCCTCGCGCCTCGAGCGCCGCCCTCAACCTCTCCTCGTCTTCCACCTCGATCCCCTCCTCCTTGCGAATGTGCTCCGCGTACGCCTTGGATACACGGACGGACCCTTCCTCCGTAAGCGTCTCGAGCGCCGAGTTGAGCGCCGCGAGCGTGCGGTTGAACGGGTGCCACAGCATCTCGGTGTGCTTGCGGAAGCCGACGTCGAGAGCGTCGGCGAAGCCGAGACGAGGCGCTTCTTCGGGCTCGGTTTCCTCGCCGTCGACGATGTCCTCACTCGCTGAGGGCGTCTGCGGCTCGGGACCGTTGGCGCGAGTCGACTGAGTAGCCGCATTGCGGGGATCGTTCTCGTCCGTGAAGGAGAGGCGGAAGGGCTGGTCAAAGGTGCGGTCGTCGAGGAGGGCATCGATGTCGATAGACTCGGGGGGCTCGTCGTCAGGTCGTCGGCGGACCGCCCATCGCCGAGTAGATGTGCGGCCGAAAGCGGACGCGCGGGTGACAGAGGCGAGCTCCTGAGCGAAGGCGGCCGTCTGATCCTCCAAGTCGAAGCCGGCCTTGACGCCGTCGGGCGCAAAAGGTCGGCAGAGGACGTGCTCAACGATCCAGAAGGCCCGCTCGAGCTGCAAATCCTGGATGAACCACATCGCGAGGTTGTTCCAGTTCGCCGAGTCGAAGGCGAAGCCTTGCCGTGCGAGCGTGCGCCAGGTTGTCTCGATCAACTCGTGGTCGCCCGCGCGGCTCGCCGAGTCGAGGAAGATGGACAAGGGGTTCCGGAGGATAGAGGCTTGGGCGGGATCAACACGCTCCTCCACCACTTCGACGGCTTCGGCGCCCTCTTCCGCCTCAGGTGGCGGGACCATGCGGCGCCGCATGCGGACGAACCGCTGGCGAACAGCCGCGTAGACGACTTGGAAAATCTCGTAGAGCTTCGTAATCGTCTCCTCAGCCATGTCGCCCGACGACGACATCTCCTTGTTCCGCAGCGTGCCCATGAGAATGGTGTAAAGCCGGATGCGGGACACGACGAGGTTGGAGGCCCCGCGAGGTCCGCCGCTGTACTGGAAGAGATAGTCGATAAGCTGCTGCGCCTCGTCCGCCTCGCCGCGACGCGCAAACTCGGCGAGAATCGGCCAGTAGATCGTCTCGAGCGCCCGAAGCGTCGCAGCGGGCTTGTCGAGTGCGACTGGCTGCGGCGTCGACGACGGGATGTTGTTCTGCTTGAGAAAGTACCGCGTCTCCTTGACGAGCGCATTGAGCGCCCGCGGGTCGACATGGTCTGTCTGCTCCCGCAAGCTCGAGACCTTGGCCGCGACGAGGAGCGCAAGCGTGTGCGACCCCAGCCTCATGCCGCGCACGCGCATCTCGGTCAACATCGCGTCCGCCTTCTCCCGCTGGCCGGTGCGCAAGTAGCCGGCCATCATCGACGTGAAAAGGACCTGGTCGGGCTCAATGACTTCGGTGCCGATCGGACGGTGCGGCGAAAGCTGCCGCCGGTCGAGGATGAGGAAGAGGTCTTCCGCCTCGTCCATCAGGCCCGCGTTGCACAAGCTCTGCAAGACGAGGGTGTAGGTCGACTTGTTGGGTCGGACGCCGCGAGCGATGAGGTCGCGAAAGAGCTCGAGGACGAGGGTCGCGGGCGTCGCAGCGAGGATGCAGGCGCGGAGCATGACGTTGTAGACGACCGTGTCGGGCTGGAGGGTGCGGTCCGCGTTAAGCTGGAGATGCCGGTACAGCGCGAACGCAGTCGTCCACTGGCCGTTGTTGACGTAGGCAGAGAGGAGGATCGTCCAAGTTTCGAGGTCGGGCCGACAGCCGGCTCGCCGCATGTCGCGGATGATCTCCTCGATACTCGACGTGTCCCGCTCGGTCTGCAGCGCCTTCGTCAGGGCGTTCCAGCTCGATGTCGTAGGGTGGGCGTGCGGAAAGTCGCCTTCCGACAACTGCGTGAACAGCTCGTACGTCGACTTGACGTCGCCACGTCGTGCGAACCCGTACATGAGCGCGTTGATCGTGGCAAGCGGGACGACCAGGCCAGCCTGGAGCATCTCGCTGACGACCTTGAGCGCGCCCTCGACATCGTTCACCTTGAGATGCGCAAGCGCCATCTGACCACGCAGACGGTACTGCTGCCACGAAGTCGCGTCCGCCTGCGGACTCTGCTCGAAAACCTCCTTGGCTTCCTCGAGCCGGAATCGCGACGCCTTCGCCCGCAGCCGTCGCGCAGACAGCTTGAGCGTCTTCTTGTCGTCCACGCCGGCGCCTTCGAGGCTCTCGAGCAGGCGGTCTGCGATCTCGGCGCGACCCTGGTCCGACGCGAGCTTGGCGAGCACGTCGAAGGCGTTCTTGGCGAACGCGTTCATGGCGGGCGCGGCGGCATACGCGGGGTCGTCAGGGAAGGACTCGACGGCCTTGGCGTCGGATGCGAGAGACTTGGCGAGCGCCTCGAGTTCGGTCGTAAAGCGATTCGCGTCCTCATACAGTCGCTGCTGAGTCAAGCCGTGCACGAGAGGCGTCATGGTGCGGATCTTCTCCTGTTCGTCGAGGCGGTCCGTCAATCGCTCCGACTGAAGCTCGTCCAGCGGCTTGTCGATGACCTTCCAAATCTGCAGCGCCTGTAGTGCCGAACCCGACCTCGCGAGATGCCGTACGAGGTGCGTGCCGAGACTGAGCGGGTCAAAGCCGAGGCCTAGTCGCAACTCGTCTGGGTCCGCATTCGCGATCTCCTCCTCAAACCATCGCTCTGGCTCAGGATCCAGCCGCGCAAGGACCTTGCCGTACCGCCGCCGCAAGATATCGTTCCACGCCTTCTGCTTCCGCTCGGTGTCGGCGGACGGGAAGTGCTCGGGAGGAAGGAGGAGGTCGAGGATCTGATGGACGTGGTGGGTGTGGAGGAGGCGGAGAGCGGTGATGGAGCATGCATGGGACGCTGCGGGTTGTGGCGCGCGAAGCCAGGCTTCGAAGAGGTAGACGAGTGCAGTTTTCGCCTGCTCAATCTGTCGATGCAGCTTGTCGGCGAACTCGGGCTTGTCGAACGTTGGTAGTGGGTCGATGCGTAGCCGAAAAAGCTGCGAGATCGACTGGCTGAGCTCGTCGGCGCCCGGCTTGCCCATCTGCTCGATCGCGACGGCGATAGCCTCGACGTCGTCCGAAAGACACGCAATGTCGACCCGCGCCAAAGCTGCCTGCCGACTCGCCGAGACGAGACCACCCTCCTTCGAGTCCATCGACGGCAAAGTCGCCATGACCATCCGCATCGCCTCCGCCGCTGCGTGCCGCAAGTCGCTAAACTCCTCCTCTTCGGGTGCGATCCCCTCGTCACGCAAGCCGGGAAAGATCTTGTGCGGCGAAGGCGGGCGGACAGCTCGGATGACTCGTCCGATCGACGCGACGAGGCGGACTCGCTGCTGCAAGGCGAGGGCATTGATGAAGTCGGCGTCTTGGGCGGCTTCGACGAGCAGTTCGAGGGCGGCGCGAGCCTCGTCGTGCGACAAGTCCCGGATCGGTTTTCTTCGCTGGTTCGCGGCGGAGGGTGTTCGGGAGGGAGGACTTGTCCAGCCACGCGGAGAGGGGAGGATTCGAACATCAAAGCCGAGCGCTTCGCGGGTGAGCAGCTCGTGAAAGCGATCTGCGGCGGAGGATTGCGCTGAAGGACCCATCGTTGGTCGTGATGGCGAGTCTGCAGAAAGTCGTCAATACGTTTGAGCGCCTTTGCGCCTTTGGAACGAAGGGAAGGGTGCTTACGGCCGTCTGACCCGCTCGGCGCATCTGCAGAGCCTGGTGGGTCTCCTTCAAGTCTTCGCTCGGCCGCAATGACAGCCGCATCGCTTTCTAATCGCCTCTCCACCGCCGCCTCTATTCCCGCGCTTGTCGAACTCGCCCGACACCGCAAGCAACCATGCCGCACCCGTCCGCACACGCACCTTCCGCCGTCTATTCGAGCCATGCTTCGCCGCAATCCGCTTGCCGCTATCGTCGCTCGGCTGGGTAGTAGTGGCGGGGCGTAGGAGTGAGGAGAAGGGCGCCAGGACCGTACATCGAAGGGTTCGAGTTGGGGTTTTGGAGGAGGCGGAGGGGGAGCAGCGAAGGACGAGTGGCGCCAATCGGGCTGGAACTGCGGTGGCGAGTGGAGGACCCATGACGAGGGCGTGTCGAGCTGCAGAGGGGGTATTGCTGGACTTGGCGGCTTCTTTGGGAGCGATCGCGAGAAGAAGCCGAATCCTCCAGGGTGTCGAGAGAGGTACGGCGGCGGTAGCAGGGGTGGTTGCGCCTGAGCCGTGGACGCAAGTTCCGTCGCTGTGCTGTACGGTGCCGCATCTGGCGGGGCGGATCGGGCTTTTGCTGGCGTGCGAGATCGGCACGAGCAGCAGCAAGCGAGAGGAACGGGAGGTGCTCGTCGCAGGGCGGGCGAGACCAGTCGGGACATGCCTCCGTGGCCGCACCAGTCTGTGAACGGATCTGCAGTGTCAGCTCACGCCTTGCACGGGTGCCACAGCGCCGCGATGAGCGCACCTCGTCTCCTGAGATCAGACGACGGCGACGAGCTCGTGCGACTTGCGTGGCGGGCTGGCTGGGGTGAGGTAGCAGTCTGGAGCCAGCTATCAGCCTCTCTGAGCCCCTCGAGCGGCAGATGGAGCGAGACGGAGACTGTTCGAGGTCGACTCTCCTCCTGAAGAAGCTGGACGAGGTTAATCTCCTCCGCCTCGCTTTTTCTCGCGCTAGACTCGCTCAGACAGCGCCAGAACTCGCTCAGGATGGCAGAACAACCCATCGAAGGCGCCGCACCGAGCCTGCTCGTCTTGGGACCCGTCAGCGCCCTCATCTTTGGCTTCACGTCCGGCCTCGTCTCGTCCAGCAAGCTCGCGTCGAAGCAGTTCCTCGCAGAGAACGCACACAGGCTGCCGACGACCGTGCAGGGGTGCGTCCAGCTTTCCCGGTCTCGAGTAGACCTGACCTCGCTCACCTCGTTTCCTCTCGTCGCTCGCAGCTGGTATTTCTACCAGAAGACCAAGAACTATCGCGTCCTATTCGCCGGACTCAAGGGCGGTCTCAAGACGGGCGCACGGCTAGGGCTGTGGACAGGCGCCTTCCTCGGACTCGAACAAGCGGTCGACGCGGGTCTGCGGCAGGGACTCGTGCTTGCTGGGCGGAGAGCGGACGAGGTGCGGACGACGTGGGCGGCGGGAGGAGCTGCGGGAATGGGAATGGCTGGAGCAGCGAATTGGTTCTGTGCGTTTCGGTCCTTTGCCTCATCCACCTTGCGCTTATACGACTTACTCTTCACGCAGACCGATTATCACGCGCTTCGTCGGGTCGACGGTACTTCTATGGGCTTGCGCTGGGCGCTCTTGCCGGAGGAACGGTCGATGTACGAGATTGGATGAAGGAGCGGTTAGCAAAGGAGGCGTGACGGCAGCTGGAGCTTGCCCGTCGTTCAATCAGCTCCAAGCTTCAGGCGTGAGTCCAGACGGCGCAGCGCGGAAGGGGCGCGAGGACGAGGAGGAGGCCCAAGGCCAAGGTGCGTCTCTTGCAGCGGTTGCCAGCTTCGCGGGACTGACAAGTCTTCGTCAGCTCGACGAGATCAGCTCCATCGCCGCGACAGACGATTATACCCACCCACTCTACGATACCCAGTCGACCGACCCATTCCTCAAGTCGTGCGACTCTGCAGAACATTCGCATCTCGACCTCGATACCGTTTTCTCCGACGAATGCCGGCGCTGTTGGGGCGTCCGTCGGTCGCTGCAAGGTCAAACACTGCATTGCAAGTCTGTCGACACTGTCAACATCGCAGTCGAGCGGGATGCGGAGGGGTGAGAGGGAGAGATAGGGGATTTTTGGCCAAGGAATGCGATTTTCTCGCTCGTCTCGCACTGCGGCGCGTCTCTCGCTTCTGGGATCGTGTCAGGATGTCCCTGCCGTCACGGCGGGCGAGAAAGAAGCGCGCTGGCTGGTGAAACGGGACAAGGATGGGTCGATCGCCCTTCGTGTTCCCAACGAGTTGCTTTCTGTCGCTGTCTTCGCTCTCTTTCTCGTCCAAGTCCGCTGTTGCACTGGTAGAAGTCTCCCAGACCTCGACTAGACGCTATCCAGCCAGCCACAGCCAGTCCCAGCGCTCGCTCGACTCCCCAACTCGCCGCTCACTCCGCACGTCCCTCGAAGCCTGCGCTCGAGGACACGCTCGTGCAGCTTGCAGTACCCGATAGAGTGCGTTACACGTCCCACTACACCCGCCAGCCCTTTCAACGGCGTCGACAGCTCGACTTCGCCTCCCACACCCCGCATCCACTCGCTCGACAACGCCAACACCCTCGCACGGCGCTAGGACGCTCAGTAACACGCCTGCTGACACGCACAGCACCCGAAACAGCTCCACATACCCGTCCCCGCCCGTTCGCACCCTCCCACACCTCGCAACCCGGCAACCATGGCAATCGACGCTGCACCCGCCGTTCCCGGCCAGAAGAAGCAGATCCAGTGGTCCAACATCGCCCTCGGCGGTATCATGAACATGTTCGAGGTGCGCTCCGCTCTCTCCTCATCTCACGGACGACGGAGGACACCTGCTTCGGAAGTTCACGCTGACCCGGCTAACTCGCGCTTTCGCTGGGACGGAACGCAGGTCACGACGCTCGGACAGCCGCTCGAGGTCGTCAAGACGCAGATGGCGTCGGCGCGCGGTGACACGATGGGTCAGGCCTTGCGGACTGTCTGGTCGCGCGGTGGTGTTCTCGGATGTGCGTTCACGCCGTTCTTCCTTGCCTGCTCTGCCTCGAAAGCGGCACAGCTGACATCTTCGCTCGCGATGTCGTACAGTCTACCAAGGCTTGATCCCCTGGGCCTGGATCGAAGCCTCGACAAAGGGCGCCGTCCTCCTCTTCGCCGCGGCAGAAATCGAGGGCGTCGCCATGACCGCCGGCATCGGTCCTGCGGCGGCTGGATTGCTCGGTGGAATGGGTGGCGGTGTCGCGCAGGCTTACGCGACTGTCGGTGCGTTCTCATTTCGCTCGTTCGCGGGCCACGAGCGGCTCTTTTCGCTGGTCCGGCTCGCTGACGAGCAGATCTTGCGTATGCAGGTTTCTGCACGTGCATGAAGACTGCCGAGATCACGAGGAGCAAGATGGCCGTCGGCGGGCAGAACCCTCCCTCTACGTGCGTATCCTTCCCTTCTTCTCTTATTCCTCCGCCTGACATACCTTCAACTTGCAGCTGGCAACTCTTTGCAGAGAAGTGGCGCAAGGAGGGTCTGAGGGGTATCAACAAGGGTGTCAACGCTGTTGCGCTCCGTCAGATGACCAACTGGGGTTCCCGGTGCGTCTCGCTCCATCATCTTCCGGTTGCGGACGAGCGCACTCAATGCGCTCGGGTCAGCTCGAAGCGATGATGGAACGCGCTGACGGGATGTATCGCCTCGCAGCATGGGATTCGCCCGTCTCGCCGAAGGCGCAATTCGCGACGCGCGCGGTATCCCCGAGGACAAGAAGCTCGGCGCGCTCGACCGTATCGCTGCTTCGACTGTCGGTGGTGCGCTCGGATGCTGGAACCAGCCTATCGAGGTCGTTCGAGTTGAGGTGAGTTTGGCTCGCATACCTTGACGGATCTCGCCTGCCACGAAAGGCCTGGCCGTTTGAAGGCGCTCGAGATTCACTGACGCTTGTCATGCGCAGATGCAATCGATGGCCAAGGGCGCCTCGTCCGACCCTTCGCGTCCCGCCAAGCCCACGATTGCCAACACCCTCGCGTACATCTACCGCGAGAACGGCATCAAGGGTCTCTACAGGGGTGTCACGCCTCGCATCGGTCTCGGCATCTGGCAGACGGTGCGTCGCCCTTCTCCACCGTTTCCTCGACTTTCTTGACCAGGGCTGACGAGTCGTGTATGGACAGGTCTGCATGGTCTCTTTCGCCGACGTCGTCAAGGACTGGCTCGCCGCCAACAAGAAGTAGACGCCTCTCTACCCCATCTCCCGCCTCAAAAGGACGCTCGTCTCCGCCGTCTCGCGCGTCACTCCCTCTCTGTTTCCCCAGGGCTCCCTCTCTCGGTCGTTCGTTTTCCGTGGTTCCGTTTCTCGTCTTTGCAGTCGCACATAGAGCAGTTTTCTCTTCAGGTCAGCCTTGCAGAGGAAGCTGGGAACGAGAGGAAGAGAACACCGCGCGGCGGGAAGAGCGGGTCGACCTCGGCCGACTTGCTCCTCGCTCTCTCGCTTCGCTTCACCTCGACGATCCGGCTATCCGCTGATCCAGACAGTCTCAGGACATCTAGCAGAGTCTATCGCCCGGCCCCCAACAGCTCATCACCGCTCCTCCCCTCCTCACCGCGCTATCTGTCGAGCCTTATCGCGCCGCAACAACCCCTTCGCAGGGCGAGCATGTCGGACATAGCGTCGTTACCGAGTGTCAAGGTGTCGCAGAGGGCGTCGAACGCGTGCTCGGAGTGCTCGAGGAGGGTGAGCGCGGGTCGTTCGCTTTGACAGAGGAGGAGGCGTGTGGAGATTCGTGTAGGGTATATGGCGGCTTGGAGAGCGTCTGAACTGACGAGTGTCTTTGCCAATCCCCTTTCTGTCGACGCTGGAACGATTCCCTCGTCTTCTCCCGTTGGCACCTCAGAAAACAAGATGGTTCGTCGTCCACCCTCAAAGCTTTCTCGTCTACCTCGCACTGACCGCAGACCCGTCGCAGTGACAAGGAGGTCCCGTGTGGGCAGTGTACGAAGCGAGGAAAAGCGCACCTCTGTCACCGCGTTCCGCATGTCCGGCCAAAAGACGCAGAAATGTACGCTCGCTCGGAGGCTCAACCCGCTCTTCTTTCTCTTTATAGGCCTTCTCACGCTCGGCATGCTGACTTGACTGCTTGCAGCCTACGCCAGACCATGTCGCTCAATTCGGCGCAACCTCCCACGGCCCCGCTTCCCTCCGTCTCCCCGCCAAACCCGTCTCTACCGCATCTCTCGCCTCCAACCTACTCTCACCCTCACCATCACGGTTCACTCGCGGTATCGGCTATTGCGGAAGTCGATGCGATGCGCACGACAATCGATGGCTTGCGGACGAGACTTGCGGGACTTGAGGGAATTCTAGCGACGGTGCTCGGTGGGCACGGCAGGACAGCCCCTGCCGTAAAACCAGCTATGAATGCTACAGGGGGATATGGCGCGCCGACTTCAACGCCCAGTTTCGCAGGTCCTGCTCTATCGGCGCACTACCTGAACGACTACGCCCTCGCTTCGCCCTACGCCTATCTTCCCTACCAGTCCGCACCGTCTCCTGTCCCTCTTGCACGGTCCTCATCATCGAATGGGTCCGCATCGAATAGTGTGCCTCAGCCTTGCACCACCGCGACGCATTCCTCCTCGACTACCGCCATCGACCCTCCCGCTGGGGCCGGTCTTGCTTCTACAACTTTTGAACACTCACCTAGCTTCAGCCACTCGCGTCCTGAGCTGCGCGAAGAAGAAGTCGCGGCGAGTCTGAGCCTGGAGTGGATGGTGCGTCCCGTGTGCCCGCTCTCTTGCCTTGCACTGTGGGCTGACTGCTAATTCCTCAGGCGCTCGGTCGTACGAACGCGGCGAGCTTCCCGCAACAGTCCCCGCAAGCTGCCACGGTGCGTAGTCGAGACGTAGCGGAGGGTTGAGAAGGTCGAGGCTGACTTGCCGGTCTTCCTCCTCCTCACAGGCCCGCCTCGGCTCGCCCGCAAGCGACATGCCCTCTTCAGTCTTCCCTTTGCCCTCCGACACAACGCCCGTCCATCCCCTTGACCAATTCCCTACTCCCGCCTCGCTCGCCGAAATCCTCCCGCCAGACGACGAGCTCGAACGCATCGCACACCACGCTCTCGAATGGACGAACTGGCTTCACGCTGCGATCCACGGCCCAACTTTTCGAGCGGAGGTGCAGGAGTTCCTTGAGGCGCCGCGAGAAGGACGTCTCGATAGGGCCGATCCTGCCTGGCTCGCTCTGCTTTTTGCTCAGCTGTGTTGCGGCGTCAAGCACATGACGGAGGAGCATCTCAAGTCGCTCGCAACGTCGGGGCTGAACCAGCGTGAGTCCTTCGCAGCGAAAGCGCAGACTTCCGAGCTGATTTTCCTCCACCGCGCAGACGAAGCCGACGCACGGTCGAAGCAGTATCTCGAAGCCGCCCTCGCCTGTCTCTACCGAAGCCACTTCCTCGTCGACCGGCAACTCCACGCCGTACAAGCCATCGTCGTCCTCGTCGTCGGCTGTCAAGACGGAACTCCCTCGAACCTCTTCCCGACGCTCCTCTCGCTCGGCATCGCTCTTGCGCAAGATCTAGGTCTTCATCGCCTACCGTCCGACGAAGACTTTGCTGCTTCGATCGCAGGGATGCCCAAAGCCGGTCGGGCGAGAAGTCTTGTCGAGTTCCAGACGAAAAAGAGGGTTTTCTGGTCGCTCGCCTGCCAGGACTGGTTCAACGTACGTCACAGCGAAATCCTAGCCTACACAAAACTGACTGTCTCTCACAGATCGTCTACCGCCGGACCACGGCGATCCAACCGACGCAGGTCACAACGCCGCTGCCTTCGAACGCTCACGACGAGTGCGTACGCAGTCCATCGTGCCTGCAGGAGCCTGTCTAATTGCTTGTCGTGTCCGCAGAGACTTGTTGACCGGCACGCTCATCAATCGCCCTCCCAACAAGTTCACGGTCGCCGGCAAAATGCTTGTCTGGATCCAGGTCGCTCGTCTCGTCCAACAGGTCTTCCAGCACATAGACGAGAACCCGAACCCATCCTACGCCGTCGTACTCGACCTCGACGAGCAACTGAAGCGGCTACTCGCGAACGCACCCGCTTGGCTCACCTCGAACGCTGTTGAAGACCCGAACCTCCCGCCCAATGCCGACTGGTTGCGCACGACTTTCATCATCTCCAGCTCGCATAAGACGTTGACGCTCCATCGCAACTTCTTCCGGCGATTCGAGCCGTCTCGGCGCCGGACGCTTGAGGCGAGTCGAGCGATCTTGAGGGAAGCGGCGAAGGTGGGAGACACAAGGATGTGGACGATACCCGTGAGTTCACCAGCAGCTCAGCGCATGCAGGTACTGATCCGTCCGGCCGAACAGTATCATATCAGCGCAGCAGCATCGTTAGTCTGCCTCGACCTGTTCCAGCGCATCTCGCCGCCCGCCATCCTCGTCGCCGAGCGAGAAGAGGTCGTCACCGCGCTTGACGCCCTGCGCCGCATGTCGTCGTTCTCAGCCATCGCAAGTCGCGGTGCAGCGCTGCTGTCGAGCCTCTTGCTCGAGGAGAGCAGGCTGCCTCCGATCGCGGTGCCCGCGCGACAAGCAGACGAGGGCGAGGAGCGACCGTCGAAGAAGCAGCGGACCAACTCAGCACCGACGCCAGCAACGGCGGATTCAGCGCAGACGCCACATTCCGCACCCGCCGTCTCATCCGCCTCGCTCGCTCACCTTCTCGCGACTCCTCCTGCTCCGCCATTCGCATTACCGTCCGGCATCGTCGTTGCGTCACCTTCACCAGCATCGCAACCCGCATCGTTCTCCTCGGTAGCGTTCCCTCCACCCCAAGCCGGGTTCGAGCCGAACATGCTCGGACTCTTCGACGACCTGCCGCCCTCCTTCATGAGCGCATTTCTCGAGGCGGGTTTCGACCCGCTAGATGGTGGATGGGAAGTGTAGCTGAGCAGCAGAAGCCCGCGGTAATAGTTCCGAGTGAGGAATTCGTAGCTTTGGTGGCCTGGCAAAACTGTGAGCGAGAGACGGCGCAGCGAGTACCGAAAGTGCATCGGAGTGCCGATATGAATGAATTGCTGCTAAAGGTATACACCGCGAGGTGGCGGTCGAGAGTCGGAGGAGGGAGTCGAAGTTGCGGGCAGCGGCGCGGGTGATGATTGCTGAGCGGGTCGAGGAGCAGGTGCAATGGTTGGCGCAGAAGTCGGGAATGTTTTCCCTGCTTGCCGAGCCGACTCGGCGGCGTCCGCCTCTTGCAGTACTGGAGGACAAGAGAATCAGCATGTCCTCCGGGCGGCTCGGTAAAAGCGCAGGGCGCACCTGCATCCCAGTCCGTCTCGTCGTTGTCTTCCTGATACTCCTTGCCCTTCTTCCCGAACAGCATCTCGCTCCAGGTCGTCTGCACCTTGACACTCGATTCTGCATCGACGACCTCCTTCCCAGCTCCCCGCCCTAGACCGACCAGCTCCAGCTCGCGCTCAATCTCCTCCTGTTCTGTTTCGGATAGTGTCCGTCCTTCCCCAGTCCGCAAACGAGCGAGGAGAGATTCGAGGAGCGAGACTTGGGCCCGAAGTCGCGCTCCTTCCCGTTCCCGCGCAACGCGCTGATAGGAAAGGTTCAGCGCGGTCGAGGAGAGAAGAGAGACGAGGATGAAGGGGTAGATCGCGGCGGCTGTGAAGAAGGGCGGGCGTTCTGTCGGCGGTAGGCGGGGAGGAGGAGGAGGGGGAAAGGCGGACGAGCTGGCGCCCCTGGACGTTGTGGGACGTGGCGGGCTGGTCCTGGCAGCTGGTTTGCACGCTGTCGCAGCTCTTCGTAGCATCGCGTGAAGTCGACGAGCGAGAAAGCGGCTTCATCTCTTCCGATCCTCCTCATGCCGCAATTTCGACTCGACGCGACTGGAAGGCTGCTGAATGAGCTCGAGCACTTTCTGATCCCTCGCAAATCAGTGTTATTACAGGCGAGCCTCATACGAGCGATGTCCAGCGGTTGGAAGGCTTCTCGCTCTCGCTTTACAGCGTCGCTAATTCGCTCCGCCAGCGATGCAAGTCAGACATCGCTACAACAACAAGAAACACTGCATCTGTCGCGCGTTGGTCGCCGCGCGTCACTCCTCCTCCTGCTTGACCTCGTCGCCCTGCTCGACCGCATTCTTCGCCTTCGCCGCTCGCCGAGTCGGTATCCGGACACCTTGCTTCGCGAAGCATTGCGAGAGGGATGTAGGATCTGTGCAGGACTGAAGTCAGGCCGACTGGACCGAACGAGGAAGGAAGCGTGCGTACCTAACATCCCCGTGAATCGCTTCGCGGTGAACACTTGAAACTTGTCTGTGAGGACGGCAGCGCTTGACAAGCTGTTCGCCCCGCTCATGGACTGCCTGCGAAGAGACTGGAGTTGACTTCGCTAAGCAGGAGAGCAATCAGGCGGTAATGAGACGTACCGCAGGTCGACAAGTCGCAATCTGAGGCGGAAAGCGCCTTCCGTCCGGACACTCAGATCGGGCAAGACGAAGTACACGCCCTTCTCGCCGTCGAGGCCGCGCAGCTTGTACGCGTTCGTGTGCAGAGTGCCGATCAGGTTTGGTACTAGCGCAGCCTCCGTCTCGCCGTCCTCGCTCGATGAGCCATTCGTCAAAGTTCTCGCGCTGTCGGCAGAGTAGGCGGGTCGATTGAAGCGTGCATAGGGGATAAATGCGGCGGAGGGCGGCGGAGAGGGACGGTGCCGTTTCGAGGAGGATGAGGAAGAGCTGGTGGGCGAAGAACGTTTGTTCTGAGGCGGCACTGGCCGAGCGGGAGGCGGTTGTGAGGGCGAAAGTCGGAGGACGGGAAGCCCTGCTGCTAATTGCGCAGGACTGTCTGCCTCTATCGGACGCGCTGATTCTTCGGCAAGCGAGAGCAACCGCGAGACGCTCATCTTGTGCTCCGCATTAGGTAAAACCGCCTCTCGCGTCGTGGGAGAGGGCGAAGGCGTGTCCGCGTGAGAGTGCTGCGAAGGCGAGCGGCTCGAGGTGGTCGACGAAGCGCGCAAGCTGGGCGTGCGATCTGGGCGAGAGGCAGTGCTTCGGTGCTGCTGGACCAAGTTCGCGTCGTCCCAGCCGTTGGGTCCGCGCAGGTCCGCAGCGAGAACGAGGAATGTCGGGTCGATGCCTCTGGCAAAAGCGAGAGTCAGGAGACGAATGGGTACAACTTCGTTCACAAGCAACGCACTCAACTTCCACTTCCCTCCCCGTCGCTGCATCCGTGCTACTCAGCTTGACGATGATGGGCGGAGAGATAGGTCGTCGGTCCTGCGCAGCCAGGTGTGAGCACAAGACGGCTGCTCAACGATCGGTCGTTCAGACCGCACCTTGTCGCCAAAACCGCACATCCGTGCTCGTACAGGTTGCTGGACGACCGTGAGAGAGTAGATGCTGCGGCACGAGGGGAGTCAGCACGCACCAGTGGAGGATGAGGAGTAGGTGTGAACGGACCGTCTGCTCGAAGGTCCGGCGGTAGGTGGCGAAACAGGCTCGTCCATCGAGTCGTCAGCAAAGCAGAGGCATAGAGGGAGAGCCAAGCGTTCGGGCGGCGAGCACGACCTGCGGCGACGTCGAGCAGCGAACCCGCAATCGAGATTATCGCGCAGTCCGAGTAGCTGCGCCGGAGGTGTGGATCCGCGTCCATACGACAGACAGCGTTTGTAGTCAAACCGTAGGCATCTGTTGGGTCGAGAGGATCATGTACGGCGGATCTAGAGGGCACCAAGCGCTCCAACGTCGAGCGAAGAGGATGCCGCGGCGTCTCGCAGTGCTGCGAAAAAAGTTGATCAAGGTCGGCACGCGAGCCGAGTCGGCCGATACCAGGACAGCGGCATCCGAGCAGTTCCCAAAGCAAGCCGTAAGGCCGGCGTCGGCTTGAACAGTCCGGACCCCTGTTGTGAGGGAGGGACCGCTGTCGGCGAGGAGGAGCGGCGGCGTGTCCTGCATCTTTCTCGTCATGCGGATGCTTCGGCTCCAACGTCAGCTCGGTCAACACGCTGTGTGCAACCGCACAGCTGGCGCGCTCGGTTCCGACGCGCTGTGAGCTGATAACGATATCTGTCTGTCGGTAGTTGCCGCGGCTTCTACAACTTCGAAACCTTGCCCTGCTCGATCTGCGGGCGTCGTCAGCTTGTGTCGTATGGATGAAAGTGCCGGCAGCTTGCGGACGCACCTGCACAACCTTGCGAAAACCCTGGATGAGGTCGCGCTTCAGATCCTCGAAGTCCTCGAGACCGATGGACAGGCGGACTGCACAGCAAGGTGAGTCAGTTCAGACCTGTTGGAGTCTGAAGGCAGGCAAAGGACGAAAGCTGAAGACGTACTGAGTCGCGGGTCTGCGTTCGGGTCGGACAAGCTGCGCTGCTCGATGAGCGACTCGACGCCGCCTAGGGACGTAGCGGGCTGTATCGTCGACATCTCGTCAGTACTTGACATGTCCCCAGCGGAAATCGGGAGCGCACGCACTACAAAGAACTTGAGTGAGTGTGGCAAGTGCGTCGCGTACTCGGGCTTCTTGAGCAGCATCCCAAACGTCGCTGGACCCTTCTCCATCTGCTTTCCCTCGCCCAACAACTCCGCCCTATCCTCCTGCAAGCTCGTGTGCCAGACTTTCTCGACAACGCCGCCTGGACCGTCGAGATCCGAGCCTGACTCGGCGCGGGTGAGCGACGCGAGCCATTGGGC